>NC_081406.1:566995569-567306069 GCF_030272615.1 Cryptomeria japonica | reverse complement strand
GTACTGATTTTCACAATGCAATCAAAATTTACATGACAAAGTCTCTTATGCCATAACCAACTTTCATCAATATGTGCAATCAAACATGCTTTCTCATTGTTGTTCAAATGAAAGATATTACCTCTAGTCTGATTACTAGTTGCAATTTCCAAACCAGTTCTGTTTAAGATTTTGCATTTACCATTCTTGAATTGTAACTGAAATCCTTTCTCAACTAATTGACCAACACTCAAAAGATTATGCTTCAAACCTTCAACATAGTAAACATTATCAATATTGTGCTTACCATCAAAAGATATAGTGCCTTTTCCTTTGATCAAACAAGCTTTATCATCTCCAAATATTACTAGACCTCCATTGTAATCCTGAAAGGTTAAGAATTTACTCTTATCACCAGTCATATGATGTGAACATCCTGAATCAATAATCCATTCATCCTTATCTTCAACTTTAGCTGCCAGGGTCTGCTGTACCGGTTGAATAGTAGGTGTCGGTTGATCTTCTGTTATAGCAACAAAAGCCCATCCATTGTCTGCCAGATCCTCATCAGAATCATCAGTAATTCCTTCATCGACATAATGACAAGATTTGTCTCTATTCTTCTTAAACTTGTATTTCTGATAATTAGGGTTAGGCTTATATATTCTTTTAGCTTCTTCTCTTAATCTTGCATGTCTATCAAGGCATCTAGAAGCCATATGACCAATCTTATTACAGTTAAAACATTCAAAGGGTGCTTTACCTTCATACTTACTTCCAATTGGACCTTTAGGCATTTTCCTTGCAAATAGTGCTTCAAGTTCTTCAAGTTCTTCATTTTGTCTCCTGCTTTCTTCAAGTTCTCTAGAATAGAAGGCTTTCCAATCAGATTTATCAGATGATGATGATGTTGTAGTTGATGATGATGCCTTGAAAGCTAGATCTGTCTTGATAGTAGTAACAGGACCAAATTCCTCAAGCTCAAAAGCTGAAAGTTTTCCAACCAAAGTGTCTCTAGATACTGATGCATTAGGCATTGTTCTCAATTCATTTATAGCAGTAACTTTCATTTTATATACCGGTGGAAAAGCTCTTAAAACTTTAGAAACAATCTCATCTTCACTTAAGGTTCCTCCACAACATTGTATACCCAACACAATTTCATTTACTCTTTCCATAAAAGCAAAAATTCTTTCTTCTTCTTCCAATTTCAGATTTTCATACCTAACCTGGAAGCATTCAAGTTTTGCAATTTTGACTGTGGAATCTCCTTCATTCAATGTTTCTAGTTTGTCCCAAATAGCTTTAGCAGTAGATCTATCTGACAATCCCATGACTTGCTGATCTGACAATGTGCTCAAAAGTGCTTCTCTTGCTTTGCAATCATTTTCCTCATCTTTAGCCAAGTTAGGTGGAATAGGTTGACCTTGAGTAGGAGCAGTATAGCCATTCTTTGTAACATCCCATATGTCCTTTCCAATGCAATTCAAATGTATCTCCATCTTGATCTTCCATATGCCCTAGTTAGTTCCATCAAGTTTCAGACTGTCCTTCCTGAAATAGTTAGAAGACATTGGATCTCCTCAAGTTGTTAAACTTCTGCAAAAGAGGACTAAGCTTTGATACCAATTGTCAGGTCCTGGAGACAACTAAGAGGGGGGGGGGGGTGAATCATTTGTCCAATAAATTCAACCAAAATTAACTTAACCAAAACTTAATGCTTAATACCGGTAAACTAAACTTTATGCCGGTAGACAGTCTTAACAGTTAATTGCAGTACAGGTAAAGATTAATGCATGAAATAGAAAGACAATAACATCCACAACACATAACACAAATATTTGTACGTGGAAACCCAGTAAGGGGAAAAACCACGGTGGGAAGCCTTACCCACAATCAAATGATGGGAAGCCTTACCCACAATCAAATGATACTACTGCAGATAGTATGTGTGTACAATATGGATTCTGCACATGCAGAAAGGCCAGCTGCCTAGAGCTCACTACTCAATCACAAAATGAGAGTCACACTGACTACAATTGGATGGTTAAATCCAATGATAATGTACTGCACAAAATAGCATCTTCATATGTTGGATTCAGTACCGGTTTAGTTTTGATTGCCTTCACAAAATCCTTCCTTCAACCTTCAAATGATGTCTGCATGTATAGCTCTGCTTATTTTTGCATATACCTTATTGCAATCCTTTTTCGCATTCACTTCTCAATCTCACAAATGCAATCTTACATTTATACCATAACCTAAGACCAATTGAATAGGTCGGCTCACTAAAAGATATTACAATAAAATCAATATCCGATGCATGATGTTGGCTCAATGCATTTACAATAATAATAAATCATCTCCATAACATGCCGTGCTAATCTAGAATAGATATGCCTACCGATTCTTATCCTGGACTTATTTGTCGGTAATAACAAATATGCAAACCTGAATAAACAATTAACCAAATCGCCAAAACCAAGTGATCGAATAATGTCTTCGACATAACCAAGTAGTCTCCAAGTCATTCCACGTGTCGGTGAACAATATAATCTGTTGGTGAACCAAATACCAGTGACAGTGCATAAGTCTCTGACTTGTCGGTGAACATAACCAAAGTCTCCAAGTGTTGATAAGTGTTGAAAAGCGATGACAGGTGTTGACATTAATGACAAAACCATATCAACATATCCAAAATGCCAACATAACACATCAACAATTTGTAGATGATACTATGCTCTATGGATGTAGCAATCTTAGTGAGACCCAGGCTTTCAAGCTTATCTTGGATTCTTAATCTAAGGCCTCTGGTCAGGAAATTAATCTGACTAAATCTGCAGTCTTCTTTTTTAATACTCAAGCTAGTGTTCAAACGAGCATATGCAATATTCTGAATTTTAATCTAGGCAGCCTCCCTTGTAAATATCTTGGACTGCCATTGGATAAGGGTTCAAGGCCTTCTAATATGTGGTCTGGATTAGTTGACAAGATCAAAAGTAGGATAGCAACCTGGAAAGGCAGATGGCTATCCTCTATGGGTAGAGCTACATTGGTTAAATCAGTTCTAGCAGCCATTCTAATCTATCAGTTATCATGTTTTAGCATACATCAGTCTATTAAGGAAGCGTTAAATAGGCATCTTAGATCCTTCTTTTGGCAAGGGAAAGAAGCTAAGAAATGTATCTCCCTATAGGCCTGGGACAAGATCTATAGGCCCAAGTCTGCAGGGGGTTTGGGGCTTAAGGATATTAAAGTTCAAAGCAGGATGTTAGGAGCTAAATTAGTATGGAAAATATTTAAGTCTCCTCATCTAAAATGGGCCCAAATCCTCTTTCATAAGTATCTTCAAGGTAGAGAACATTTAAGCCTCTTCAGAGATCCCTCTTTGTCGAGAGGCTCCCGTATTTGGAACTTTATGATGGATTACAGGAATATCATCTCGGACAAACTAATTTGGAATCTGGGTAAGGGTGATAAAGCCCTCTTCTAGTCAGACTCATGGGGGGGTTTTCTAGTTCTTTAGCATCAGGCTAATTTGGAGTCTTCCAGAGCAACGCTTATATCTAGTTGGGGTAGGTATGTTAAGGACTATATTTCGCCCTTAGAGGGTGACTTAGCTATGGGCTAGTCTTGGAAATCCCTCGATCAGGTTAATATCTCGGCTAAAGAAAAAACTTTACTCTGGGATATTTTGGAGAATAGGAAGGTCGCTTTCAATTTAGGACCCGATTCTTTGATCTGGGATGGTTCAAAATTGGGGCAATATTCCTCCAAAGATGGTTATAATGCTTTCCTTAAGAAGCAACTTTCTTTGACCACCTCGGTCCCTTCAGCATTGTTCTGGGACAAGATGTGTCTATCCAAGGCTGGAGTCTTCTCTTGGTTGGCTCTCCAGGGAAAGATTCTCTTGGCTGGTCCTAGTAGATGCCCTTTGTGTGAAGGGGCGGATGAAGATACTGATCACATCCTTTTCAATTGCATCTATGCATCTAAATGTTGGCTTTGGTTGTGCAATAAATTAGGATGGTCCTCTGCCCTTCCTCACTCCATCTTAGGATTTTTTCAAGCATGGCCAATCCTTTTTAAGAACTGTAACGTCATAAATTGTACGCACTTGCTAAAGTAGTACAATTTAACACCTAGTTTAGCACCCGCCTTGGCGCAGTTGCATTTTACATTTCATTTCCCCTTTAGCACTTAATTAATCAAATTAATTAGGTCTAAAGGTTCTATTTCATCATTTTCCACATCATAAAGTCGGGCCCTTTCATTAAAGCGTGCCCCTTTCATTTTATTCTTCCAATACACTACTTAATCAAAAACCCTAATTAGGCCCTATTCTGAGCTTGGGGGCTTGATTTCGGGGGTCAAAACATCTCGAAATCACCTGTAACTTCGGGATTCTCTCTAAAATCATCATATCTGACGGCCCTGAAAATTTGGTGAAAAGTTGTCAGGACCGTGGCGCCCGGAGTACACACGGTCCCGGACATTTTTCCTGAAATTTTAGGAGCGCGATCCAATCATAAAATAAAGCTTAACCCCAAGAAATTGGCGGGATATTCAATCTCTAGGTCGGCCAAAAGTCGGAATTAAGACCTAGGGTTTCATACATAAGAGCTCTCTTTCTTCATTTGAAGGGATCAGAATTTTGTTTTCAGGAACCTGATATGCAGCGAAAGAGAAGATCTTTGAAAACTTCAACTACTCTCAACATTCATTCTCCAAGCATTCATCAATTCCATTCATCCATTTAGGGCTTGGAAGACATTGAAGAACAATAGGAGATTACCGACTGAAGATTGGCTTGTACTCCTCCCTTGAGGGTTGGGTATGATTTCATGTTGTTTTCATGTCTTTGCATAAGCTTCAATATCTCATTTATTCATGCTTTAGATCACTTTGCATCTTGATTTAGAGCATTTACATTATCATTAACAAGCAATTAGGGTTTACTTTCTAAGTTGCTCTAGTTTGCTTACTTGCATTTTAGATCTTGCACACACACAAGGTCTGCACACACATTACTTTTACAATACAACTTGGCTATTCGTGGAGGTGAAAATCACCGAAGCAGGGGTTTGACTAAGGCAAAACCCTATATAGCCGCCCAAACACCTTTTTTAGATATAAGTGCAGGTTTCGAGACTCGGACGACGCCACAGGTTGGAGATCCAGAAAAAGAAGGTTGAGACAGCACCCCACATCAAATTGCAGAGCAAAATACCAGGACAGGGGCATGGGGCGCCCTGGTCCTCCTGACAGACAACATTTCAGACAATTTTCCAGAGTGCAAAACAGCAGTTTCAGGTGCAGTTCCGGGACAGAATCAGGACGGTGGCGCCCACGCCCCCGTCTCGAACATTTTCAGTCAAACTTTGACTCCGGGTACGCATCTGCATTCTTGTTTTATCCTTGTGTTTACAGCTTTCCATTGTTTAAGTTCAATTCTGCAATCTTGTTGTTAGCTCATACTTGCATTTTAGGGTTAGGAATTGAACTTGCATAATCTTACCTTTCAATTACAACAAAGGAATAGAAACTCTAATAGGTAGCCCTTGGCTCTCTCTTTCACAAAAAGAAGTAGCCAATTGTGTGATACCTCTAGGCTCTTTCGTATTCCGTAATGTGTGACAAGAGGTAGGATTAGGACATGATAACCTAGTCTCGCTTTTTCCCTCACACATTTTGGTGAACCCAACGTGAATCTATCATTGTTTCTTCTTGCATTGCATTTGTTAGATCTAGATCTAGATCTAGTGTGTTTTCATTTCATTTTTATTAAAAATAAGAAAAAAGAGAGTGTGTTTCTTTGCAATGTGTGTTTAAATTTCATGCAACTTTTATTTGCAAAATGTTCATGCTTATGATGATTATTATGAGTATAGCCAAGATGAATTAGATGAAGCTTTAGATGAGTTTTTGAACCCTAAAGATGCCAAACCTTCATTTTACCAAAAACTCATAAACCTTGTTACTATGCCATTTCGTTGTGATGAGAAAGATAAGCTGAATGAGTCCTCTCAAGGGTACATTCCTATCAACTCTTCCACTAAATCTAGTAACATGGTTGTTTTCAACAATCCCCTCTATGAGGAGATGTCTCCTTTTGAATCAAAAGATAAACCTTTTAATAGATATGATCATGCTTTGTTGGATGATGCTCTTGATGACTTTGTGGCTTTATCGAAATCTCTAAACAAAAACAAAACCTCTAAATTGGTTAACATGATAAACTTGAATGAGCATAAAAAGCCTCTCTTTGAAGTCCAAGGTGCTTATCCTTCTCCCACATTTCAAGGTCCTAAATCACCTCTCCTTACTGTCCAAGGAGGGTATGATCATGATTCCTTTCGTACTCCGAATAAACCAATCATCACTGTGCAAGGAAGAAAACCTATAAGTCCTTATAGTTATGCCAAGCAAATAACTAGAGAGAGTTATCATGCGGTTGCCCATACTTATCATACCAGAAATAATAGGCAGCCTAGTCCTCCTCCTGTTATTCCAGTTTCTCTTCCGAATCCTCAACCAATTCTTTCGCAAGCTCCACGTATTTCACAAGTTCTTAGTAAGGAATATGATCTCATAGAACAACTTAAAGTTACCCCTGCTAAGATATCCCTTTGGGATTTGATTCAAACTTCTTCCGCTCATCATGGAATGTTACAAGATGCCTTGAAAGATTTGAATGTTCCTCCACTGAATACATCTAGTAATATAGAATCTTTGGTTAACTCTGTGATGAATCCTAAAGCTCAAATTGTGTTTACCCAAGATGAGTTGCCTACTAGTGAAATCCAACATCAATATGATCCCTTGATGATTGTGGTTATCATGAAAGACACTGCTATAAGACGAACACTAGTAGATAATGGCTCTGGTCTTAATGTGTGTAGCATTAATCTTTTGCATAAGATGAATGTGGATACATCTCTAATTGAGCCGGACTCTCGTCCTATTTGAGGCTTTGATAATGTGGCTAAAACTTCATTAGGTACTATCACCTTACCCATCACAGTGGGGCCTGTTACGTTGCCTACTCCTATCCATGTTATGTCGGGAAATCTAACATACAACTTGCTATTAGGGAGACCTTGGATTCACAGTATGCAAGTTGTCCCCTCTACATTGCACAGACAAGTTAAGTTTATCTACAACAATAAGACATATACCTTGATAGGTGATACCAATTTTCAATCTTGTTTGCAAACATCTACTTCCAAAGGGGGTGCCTCTAAGCCACCCTCGTCTAGTGGTGACTCTTTAAACAAGATACCTATCAGTGAATCCTCACTCTCTGATGATCAAAATTCTTTGGATGAGTCTGGAGCTCCTGAAGAAGACTCTTCTCGACTTGAAACTACACATAAGAAGGATTTTGATCCTGAGAAGGTTCTCGCAGACGACGATTGGGGATCCCTTGATTTTAATCCTACCTTTGTAGGTGAATATAAGGTTCCTTCTAGAGAGCTTAAAGCTGAAAAGAAGGAAGAAGCTAAAAATCAATCAACACTACCTGAACCTATGAGTAATAACTTTGTGGCCGCTTCTCAAACTTCTTCTCCCTGCACCTCTAATTCTGAAGAGTTTGATTCTTTGTCTTATGAAAAACCGCCTTCTCTGTCTGAAATGGCTGATCATTATGGTTGTGGTTTTCGCATTTTTGCTAAGCATGGGTATCATGGAAATGGTTGTGGTGCTCACAAACAAGGAATAAAGGTTCCTCTAGAGAATAATCTTCACAACCATGCCTTTGGACTTGGCTATAATCCCTGTAAGCGCACTAAAGCTTCTAGAAGACCCTGTATTAGTGTTAATGCTATTTCTACCTCTCTGTCAATGCAACACCCCGAGTACATTGATGAGGATCCTTCGTGTGCTTCTGCTTTTGATGTTTTCCCTACTGATGATGCTTTAGCTGAATTTTTAGGAGCATATGATACTCTTCCTCGTTATCATCACAATAGGGGACTCCCTTATTGTTTGAACACTGAAGCCTATTTTGGAAAAGAAACGGATAACGATGAGATTGTGAAAGAATTCCCTCAGCTAAAGGATACTCCTCAACAAAGTAATCTTCTCATAAGTGACACCACTAATGTTAAGATGGATCCTTGCAATGAAGAAAGAGTTATTAAAATTGGAAAATGTTTGGATAAAGAGGAACAAAAACAATATGAAGATTTATTGCATGAATTCCCCGAGATCTTTGCTTGGACATACTCTGACATGCCTGGTATAGATCCTAAGATTGTTACTCATAATATTGTCTTAGTCCCTGATGCTAAGCCCGTGAAACAAAAGATTCGGAAAATGAATCCTAAGGTGGCTCTGCTTGTTAAGGCTGAGATTGAAAAGTTATTGGAGGCTAGATTTATCCGCCCTATTGATTATTCCCCATGGATTTCAAATATTGTCGCTGTGGCTAAACCAGATAATAAAATAAGAATGTGTACCAATTTCCAAGATTTAAATAAGGCTTCTTTAAAAGATGATTTCCCTCTTCCAAACATTGACATGATAGTTGATTCTACGGCAGGACATGCCTTATTATCCTTCATGGATGGTTTTTCAGGATACAATCAAATTTTCATTAACCCTCAAGATCAATTCAAAACTGCTTTCACCACTCCTTGGGGTACGTTTTGTTGGATAATGATGCCTTTTGGACTTAAAAACGCCGGTGCAACTTATCAACGAGCGATGACCCTTATCTTTCATGATTACATGCATAAGATTTTAGAAGACTATGTTGATGATGTTTTAGCCAAATCCATTCTTCACATAGATCATATTAAGATCCTTCATCAAATCTTTGAAAGGATTCGTAAATATCACATGCGCTTGAATCCCCGAAAATGTGTTTTTGGTGTGGATAGTGGAAAACTATTAGGATTCATAGTTTCGCATCGTGGGATTGAGGTGGATACTAAGAAAATAGATGCTATTGTCAACATGCCACCTCCTAGAAATGTGTCTCAACTCAAAAGCTTACAAGGAAAAATTCAAGCTATTCGTAGGTTTGTATCTCAACTTGCGGATCGTACTTTTCCTTTCACTCAACTTCTCAAAAAGAATATCACTTTTCAATGGAATGAGGATTGTCAGCAAGCATTTGAAGATTTAAAAATGTATTTGGCTAATCCTCCTATCCTTCGACCGGCTGAACCTTCTAAACCCTTCCTTCTTTATACGGCTACGTCCTCTCATGCTCTTGCAGCATTATTGGCACAACATGATAAAGATGGTAAGGAGTGTCTAGTTTATTATATAAGTCGTACCTTACTCGATTATGAGACCTGATATTCTGTGATAGAAAGACAATGCTTGGTCTTGGTGTTTGCGACTCAGAAATTGAGACATTATCTCTTAAACTCAGAAGTCCACGTCATGGTAAAATTTGATCCGTTGAAGCATCTTTTCTCTAAAACTGATTTATCAGGATGCCTAGCTAAGTGGGTTATGATGTTAACTGAATTTGACCTTAAATTTGTTTCACAAAGGGAAATTAAAGGGCAAGCGTTGACCGATCACCTAGCTGAGGCCCCTTCACCTTTCTCCTTCCCTAACCCTGAGTCTTTTCCCGATGATTTCATCCTTTGTACAGAGAAAGATGAAACTTGGGAGTTATACTTTGATGGCTCTAAGTGTCATACGGGATCGGGGGCAGGTGTTGTTCTGATTTCTCCTACAAAAAAGTCTATTCCCTTATCTTACCGTCTCAATTTCTTATGTACCAATAACATTGCTGAGTATGAGGCTCTTATAGCAGGAATAAAGGCAGCCTTAGCTTTGAATATAAAACACATACATATTTTTGGAGATTTTCAACTGATTATAAGACAAGTAACAGGACTGTATCAAGCAAAACAAGACAAGTTATCACAATATAAAGACCTTGCTATCTCTTTGTTACAAAAATTTGATTCTTACACCATAGAACCTGTTCCTCGAAAAGATAATGGACATGCGGACGCAATGGCATGTGTGGCTTCTCTTGTATCTTTAGAGGACCCTGTGGTTGATCTTAAATTTGTTATTCACAACCTTACTTCTCCAGCTATTGTAGATGATTCCAGCCTGGTGACATGTTGCGACTTCATAGACTCAGATGAATGGTACTCGCATATCATAAGATACTTGACTGATGGTACCTTTCCTGATTCCGCCAATAGGAACACCAGGGCTAGAGTTCGCAAGTTGTCTGCTAGATATATTATTCTTTCTAATGTTCTTTACCGAAGGGGTTATAACGGTCTTCTCCTTCACTGTCTTAACAAATCAGAAATCCCTATTGCTCTTGAAGAGGCGCATTCAGGTGCCTGTGGGGGGCATTTTGGAGGTAAATCCTTGGTTCAAAGATTACTTCGTATGGGATATTATTGGCAAACTATGCAGCAGGATTCTTTTTCATTTGTTAAGAAATGTCACCAATGCCAACAACACAATAATTTGATTCATGCTCCTGCCCAAGAACTCCGTTCTCAGGTAGCTTCTTGGCCTTTCTCTGCATGGGGGTTGGATCTCATCAGTAAAATCTCTCCTCCTTCATCTCAAGGACATGTTTTCATTATAACCGCAACAGATTACTTTACAAAGTGGGTAGAAGTTGTTCCTCTTCGCTCCACTACAACTGAAGTGATTTGTCGATTTCTTCTAGAAAACATTATTTCTCGATTTGGGATACCTTCCACTATAATCTCTGATAATGGGACATCATTTAAGAATAAAGACGTGAAGCAATTCCTCGAGAAATATCATATCAAACATCGATTTTCTACACCATATTATCCTCAATCAAATGGTCAAGTCGAATCATCCAATAAAATAATCGAACAAATTCTTCGCAAAACCATGAATAAGCATGGTAAGGATTGGAGTACTCAGCTAATCTATGCTCTTTGGGCCTACCGAATGAGTGTACGAATTGCCACGGGAACTACTCCTTATAATCTTGTTTATGGTGCTGATGCTATTATGCCTTTAGAATTAGAGATTCCATCACTTAGAGTTTCTCTTAAAGGTATAATAGATGATGACTCCTATAGAGAACAAAGACTTCAACAGCTTGAGATGCTTGATGAACAACGTATAAATGCTCTTGAGCATATTCAAGCGTATCACAAAACTCTACAACGAAACTATAATGATAAGGTTATTCAATGTTCCTTCTCAGTGGGTGACTTAGTGCTCTATGAGAATCAGCGCAATGTGAATGCCTTACCTGAAGAAAAGGGAAAATTCAGTCCTAATTGGCTTGGACCGTATATCGTTATTGAAGATTATGGATCAGGTGCTTACAAAATAGCGGATGTAGATGATTTACATTTTCATTATGTTGACATATTATACAATGTTTTTATGTGTTAAGTTGAATCATGTCATGTTGTGTTTAAATTCAAATTAAATCACATTGGTTATATGATTCGTAGGCTTAATACATACTTTCTTCCTTATCATCAATATAGTACTTGATCAAATATTTTAATTAAGTCACACATGTATCAATTTAATCATGGAGCATTGAGAAATCAATCACATGGAAATTAAATTCAGAACATACATGTACATCTACCAAATGTATTAACTTTAATCACAATACACATTGTTTAGGCATTAAAGATAACACGTTTGAAACAAAGAAGCATGTATATATATATATATATATATATATATATATATATATATATGTGGATCAATATACAAAGGTAGGTCACTACACATCCAAAATGTGACCTACCCTACATCATAAAATCATCTCCTATCCCTAGAGCTGGTGGCTGGAGAGTGACGACTAGATGCTCCCTCCTGATCCGGTCGTGCAGGTGGACCCATGGGGGTATACCGTGATATAGATCATGAATGGCTCCGAGAGGAACTTCTACGATCCCTATCCATAAGGATAGCGCGATACGAGGTAGCCTCGGCCTGAGCTGATGCTAGATCACGCTGTGCTCGCTGAAGGTCCTCTGATAGGGCCCGCTCTCTCTCCCTCCATATCTCTACCTGTACTCGAAATGGGGAAAATCATCATGCCGACCCGCATTCCCTTGAGGTCTATAAGCAACCTGTGAGGAACTAGGGATCTGCGCTGTCGTAGAGATATCTGTCACTGCTTGCTGGATCAAGGAGCGCCACTCCTGCACATTAGCTGTAGCAGTAGAACAGATTTTGTGTTAGTACCATTTTATATCATCAAAACATCAATCAATCAATATAAACCTACTATACCTGGATCTCCCTTACGCTAGTAGGGATCGTGATATGGTAGCATCTGTGACTGGGAACTACTAGGCTCCCCACGCTCAAATGATCTGTGCGCGATAGGTGTAGGTCTCCGTAGCGCCTCGTGTTCCCCCTTTTGGGGAATAACGGGAGGATCTAAGGCTACGGTATCATCCCCTGAATGGTGAGGAGCTGCATCTGACTCCTCCTCATCATCTCTATCCTCATCTGCATCCTCGTTCTCCTCATCATCATCTCTATCCTCATCTGCATCCTCGTTCTCCTCATCATCATCTCTCTCCTCCTCGTCCTCCTCCTCGGCACTAGGCTGATCTCCTATAGGCGGATCAGGACCTCCTGCCTCCTCATGACCCTCTCCCTCCTCTGGCTCCTCTGACCTAGATCCCTGATCCTCATCTTAGTCTCCATGCCTCCATGGACCAAGATGGCCTATCGGGTGATCTGGTGGAAAGATAGACCCTGGGTATGATCTCATAAACCAGGAATGATACCTACGCTGTGCCCCGGGGTCTGCAGCATAATCAGTGACCACATCCTGATCGGACCCCTCTATATCTATGATCTCGATATCGTCTATCGTCGGTCTCGCTACTGCTCTGGGTCTGGGAAGGACTCGTGAGTGTCGAGTATAGATGAGCACATCGACTGGGACACACTGCTCTAGCCCGAACTGCCTTCGTACTCGGTCAAAGTAGAATGGGACTATGATGTGTGGATATCGTCCTCTCAGTAGGCGGTTCCTCTATAGGCATGCTAACTGTCTCTCCATCCCGTCCCATTTGTGCATCCGCAGATATGGTCTCCACACGGTCACCTCGGCTGTCAATCGGTCAACTATCACTCTCCAATACAATAGATCTCCAAATCTCCACTCGCTGGTAAGTGGATAAGCAAATACCCTAGGTCGCTCGCTAGCCGTACTCATCGGATAGCCGACAGGCCTGGTGCATGTAAAGTGCTCAAATATCCACACCTGCAGAAGTGTGCATATCATCAAGCTGCAACCCTATCCGAAAACATACTCCTCGAGGTCGTGATAGAGATGTGCAAGCATACTCCGACCCCAGGCATATACTCTCCTGTGTCTCTCCATAGCCCTGATGCACCACGTGAGACCCCCATGCATGTGTGTACCTCGCCCATTAGGGTAGACAGCTAGTGCAATGATGGCTATCATAAGACGTCTCATGAGGGGCACCTCTCCTGTAGGATGTAAGAGCCAGCTGACCATGATACGACCTCTCGTCTCGCTCGGCATGACTCTCCCTATGCAATATACCTGCTCCCTCTGATGATCCTCTACTGACCGATCGGTCGCATATGTCACGGTAGCTCCTCTGATCGGTAGGCGAAGAATGCGGTACACATCCTCAAGTGTCACCGTCATCTCCCCTACTGGGAGCTGGAACGTGCATGTGTCAGGATCCCATCGCTCCATGAGTGCCATCAGCATCGCGGGATGAAATCGGATGGCCGGCATAAGAATCATAGACCACAAACCTACTATCGACAATGTGTCTCTCTCTGCCTGAGTGAGTCGAGGAATCTGATCTCGCAAACTCCGAAGAATCTGTCCTGCCGTGTGCTCTCTCATATACGGGAGACCCTGCATCACAAAAACATAACTATAATCAGTACTCAATCATCAAAAATCATTCATGCAAAACTGTCGAACATCGTATGCTAACCCTGGCATCTCTCGCCAAGTCCTGATTGGGGCCATGGTGCCTTGTCAGGGACCATGGCGCCCTGAAGGGACCATGACGCCCTGTCAGGGACCATGATGCCTTGAAGGGACCATGGCGCCCTGAGGGGACCATGGCACCTTGAAGGGACCATGGTGCCCCACAGGGACCATGGCGCCCTGTGTGGGACCCACGGTCGGGTTCCAGGGCTCGCAAACGATCACAGAAAGTCAAATGCAGAAAATCAAAAGTCAATGTTCAGTCAACTCACCTCGTCCAGTGGCTCATCGTTGATCACGGCCTGTTGCATGATCTCAATCCTCATGGGACGCTCCGGTCGTCGTGAAGGCATGATGATGGCTATGTGGGCTCCGCTGCAATGAACAATACTCAGAATCAACAAAGTGACAAATGCAAATGTCACTTTCAAAGGTATATACTTTCATCCTTTTACATTTACTTTCAAAACCCTAATTTTCCTCTATCACTCATTTCATCATAACTTGAGTTTGGGAGATGTGATTTTCGAACCGTTTGTTACGTAGGAATCGTATTTTCATTCCCCTTACTCTCAGGATGTTCCAAAAAGTGCTCTGATGAAGCCTTTTCAGTGAACATCCCTCATCAATACTCTCTTACACAATTTGTCGTAAGTAAACATGCTACCCTGTTTCACCTCCCTAATAAGCAAGTCGAAACAGGGGGGGCATATAGCTACTCGCAAATTTCATCACCTTCCTTAGTAAGCATTAGGTGATTTTGTGATCTAACCTGTGTTTTGTAGGGTGTGGTTCCTAACTGTGTACTGCAGATACCGCTGGGGGCTTCGTCCGACAACTTATGGATATATCCTTTTTCAAATGATGTTTACTTTCTGTACTTTAGCTTGCATATGCACGTAGTACTCATATGACCGCTAAAGTGGGGGCTAAATGTAACGTCATAAATTGTACGCACTTGCTAAAGCAGTACAATTTAACACCTAGTTTAGCACCCGCCTTGGTGCAGTTGCATTTTACATTTCATTTCCCCTTTAGCACTTAATTAATCAAATTAATTAGGTCTAAAGGTTCTATTTCATCATTTTCCACATCATAAAGTCGGGCCCTTTCATTAAAGCGTGCCCCTTTCATTTTATTCTTCCAATACACTACTTAATCAAAAACCCTAATTAGGCCCTATTCTGAGCTTGGGGGCTTGATTTCGGGGGTCAAAACATCTCAAAATCACCTGTAACTTCGGGATTCTCTCTAAAATCATCATATCTGACGGCCCTGAAAATTTGGTGAAAAGTTGTCAGGACCGTGGCGCCCGGAGTGCACACGGTCCCAAACATTTTTCCTGAAATTTTAGGAGCGCGATCCAATCATAAAATAAAGCTTAACCCCAAGAAATTGGCGAGATATTCAATCTCTAGGTCGGCCAAAAGTCGGAATTAAGACCTAGGGTTTCATACATAAGAGCTCTCTTTCTTCATTTGAAGGGATTGAAATTTTGTTTTCAGGAACCTGATATGCAGCGAAAGAGAAGATCTTTGAAAACTTCAACTACTCTCAACATTCATTCTCCAAGCATTCATCAATTCCATTCATCCATTTAGGGCTTGGAAGACATTGAAGAACAATAGGAGATTACCGACTGAAGATTGGCTTGTACTCCTCCCTTGAGGGTTGGGTATGATTTCATGTTGTTTTCATGTCTTTGCATAAGCTTCAATATCTCATTTATTCATGCTTTAGATCACTTTGCATCTTGATTTAGAGCATTTACATTATCATTAACAAGCAATTAGGGTTTACTTTCTAGGTTGCTCTAGTTTGCTTATTTGCATTTTAGATCTTGCACACACACAAGGTTTGCACACACATTACTTTTACAATACAACTTGGCTATTCGTGGAGGTGAAAATCACCGAAGCGGGGGTTTGACTAAGGCAAAACCCTATATAGCCGCCCAAACACCTTTTTCAAATATAAGTGCAGGTTTCGAGACTCAGACGACGCCGCAGGTTGCAGATCCAGAAAAAGAAGGTCGAGACAGCACCCCACATCAAATTGCAGAGCAGAATACCAGGACAGGGGCGTGGGGCACCCTGGTCCAGCCAGGATAGGGGCACTGGGTGTCCTGGTCCCTGGGACAGAGGCGCTGGGCGCCCTGGTCCTCCTGACAGACAACATTTCAGACAGTTTTCCAGAGTGCAAAACAGCAGTTTCAGGTGCAGTTCCGGGACAGAATCAGGACAGTGGCGCCCGCGCCCCCGTCCCGAACATTTTCAGTCAAACTTTGACTCTGGGTACGCATCTGCATTCTTGTTTTATCCTTGTGTTTACAACTTTCCATTGTTTAAGTTCAATTCTGCAATCTTGTTGTTAGCTCATACTTGCATTTTAGGGTTAGGAATTGAACTTGCATAATCTTACCTTTCAATTACAACAAAGGAATAGAAACCCTAATAGGTAGCCCGTGGCTCTCTCTTTCACAAAAAGAAGTAGCCAATTGTGTGATACCTCTAGGCTCTTTCATATTCCGTAATGTGTGACAAGAGGTAGGATTAGGACATGATAACCTAGTCTCGCTTTTTCCCTCACACAAGAACTCCCTCTATGGAGGGTTATGAATCTTAGTTCCTTTAATGGTTATCTGGGAACTTTGGAAGGAACGCAATAGGAGGCTCTTTAAGGATAAGAAGATGAATTGGTCCCTCTTAGTAATAAAAATTGAAGCTGCAATAGTAGAGCTTTTAAATAGCATAATCTCTAAATTCCCCAAAACTGTCTCTAAAATGACCTACTGGGATGCAAAGATGAGAGGGAGATGGTTTGGCTTGAGGATCCCTCCCTTTGTTGGTATTGGCAATTCCAAAAATCAAGGATTGAGGAATGCTTGTAAGTCGATATCCCTTAAAAAGGGTTGGTTTAAGTTAAACTTTGATGGAGCACCTCATGGCAATCCACAAAATACAGGTATTGGGTGTTGTTTGCATGACGAAGAAGGCAAGTAATTGGCCAGGGTAGCTAAACCCATAGGGTTTGTGTCTAACAGTAGGGCTGAAATTTTAGCCCTCATTGAAGGTCTTCTTCTATGCCAAAACAGAGGCATCCACAAATTGGCTATTGAAGGAGACTCGACTATAATAATTAATAGCCTTAGAAAAGGCTTCCTTACTGATTGGAAGCTTAATGCTCTCTTGGCTAGATCTATATGTCTTCTAATTTTTTTTGAGAAATTGTCTTTCAACCACATCTATTGTGAAGGTAATTCTAGAGAAGATGCGCTGGCTAATGCAGGAGCTGATGGTCAGTCTATAAGTTAATTATGGAACCCTTTCTTCGATCATTGCCTCGTGCCTTATAAGATTTTAAGACTTGTAGTATGCAGTTGTATATAGGAATATGCATATGTATATAGACATGCATTCATATATATCATCACAACTAAAATATATATGCATGGATATATAGGTATTAATATTTATATAGGCATTGTATACTACAAGGAATAAAATATTATAAGTCCCTCCAGAGGCCGCCTTATCTTCTTTTCGAGCCTTTTTAGTCTCATTACAGACCATTTTATCTTAAGTTTAGCTTAATTTTAGAGGGAGTTTCTTTCCTTTTTGAAAGTCCTTTGTCAGCAACTAGACCTTGGCTCTTCTTTGTCGCTGATCCGTGATGAGTATTCATCGTGAAATTTTCCTTCACGGTTTAGCGACAACCGTTGGATCTTTTATATCTGCCTGAACTTTATCTCATTCTTTGTTGCACGTGCTTTGTCGCTGATCCGCAAAGATTAATGTTCGAGCTTCTTTTCATTGCGGTACAACGATGGGCATTGATCTTTCTCTGTCTTGCCAACTCTTTAACTCACCTGGGCCGCTCTTACGCTGGGCCCACCATTTAGTCATTGGGTTGTGAGGAATAAATGTCATGCAATTTCCCATTGTAGTTCAGTGACAACCTTTGGATCATCTTCAATTTGCATGCTCGTTTACACGCCCTTTTGTCTCTATGCCCTGCCTCGTGTTAACCTCTGGTTCATCCGAAATCCACCTGGGTGCCACCTAACCTGCCACATGTCTACCACCTAACCTACCACATGTCTGCCACCTCAACATCACCGAACCCACTATCGATCCTTGGCTCTTCTTTGTCGATGGGTCGCGATGGCTAACCGTCGAGCTAATTCTCATTGCGAATCAACGACCACCGTTGATCTACAAGTCAACCACTCGATCTTTAGGGTCCTTGGTTTCTTAACTGCTGCCACTTCACCGTTTGCACTATTTGTATACCTTAACTTTCTACCTTATCTGCCTAATAGTGGTTTGTCATTGGGACGCGATGAATAAACGTCGCACTGTCCCATTGCGGACTAGCAACAACCGTCAGATCATTCCCAACTTGCTAGGTTATTTACTCGCCTATAGACCATTGCCACATGTCTCTTCCTGATGTGTCCACACATCCAACTAGCCACCATCTATCTTGCCACCTTATCCGCCACTTCACTTGCCAACACACCTTAGGCCGGACCCACCACTGGACCTTGCCCACCTTGTTGTTGAGTCACGATGGGTAACTGACGAGTAGTTTCCCATTGTGGATCAGTGACCATCATTGGATCATCTGCCTGCCCGACTTGCTCGGCCTTTAGCCCCCATCTTTGCCAGTCTGGTTTCCTTGGGATGCACATGCATAGGGTACTCTAGTAATGATGATGTGACACTCCTTATGCAATTGAAGGAAAAATTACCTTTTGCTTGTATGCATTAAGGAGGCGGTAATTATTACTTAGATTATCGAGATGGCTCCTTTTGCATCCTGACCCTCCAATACCAATCATCTACCTGATGAGTTGTATCTCATGAAGCATTAATGCTCATGTTCTATTTAGTTCGAATGGTCGAAGTCCTAGCTCATCTTTCTTGTAGCTCAGATGGATACCCCGCTAAGACTTCTAGGGCTCAAACGGTAGGTGGCCTTTGTAGGGTAAATCAAAGCAGAGAGATTGAAGGGCATTTTGGTTCATCTGAATCCCCTGGTTATTGGAGTTGTTATGAAAACCTTGGGGAGGGATTATATTTTAAATGAGGACCAGACTAGAGCTAATCCAGACATCATAGCGATGTTCTTAGCAATAGTCATGCATCTTGAGAAAGATAGAAATGTAGTGTTGAAACTCTGTAAAAAGGTCTTCAAGAAGGAAATGTTGGGTGAGTTAGAGAGGGTGGTGGGAAACATTGATGAAGAGCTCATAGCTCTAAAGCCTCAGGATTACGATATCCTTATTAGGATGAATAATCTGGTGCCACGATTCCCCATTCTGGCTATAGAGGATCCTCGGACTTTTGAAGCTTATAGCCCAATTAGGAGCAGGAATTTCTCCTTCCTTTTATGGCTCTTGCAGGTTAAAAAGACTCTGTGCGACAAATGGTTTATTAAATATCTCGAAGCTGAGAACATTACAGTGATCTCAGACGAGGTGCCAATTCCTCCCTCCTGCCTCCCCCTCTTCAGTAAAGCCACACAGCTCGGGAACCTTGGACCCTCATGGGCGGGGAAGGAAAGGATGAGGCTTCAACCACAGGAGGGCCCTTTTCACATTTATGGTTCCTTTGTCTTTCTGAATGTCGGATTGGTAGATGGGTGTTTGTCCCGGGTTTTCTGTCTAACTTTCATCTTATTTTAGACTTATTTAAAAGACTTATGGATGCTTAGTTAATATATGCTCTAGCTTCAGTTATGATTTTTTTCTGTTTAGTTCGTTGATTTCTTTTTCATTTCAGCCCTATAAGGTCTCGTCTTGGTAGAATTAAATGGATTCTTTTTAGTGTTTTAAAACTGGTGGACTGTTTAGAAGCTATTGTTTGATCAAGTCTTCTTCAAAGGTTCTCTTTAATTTTTATAGCCACCAACATCTCTATAAGGAGTGAGGTAAATTTTAGATCCTCCTAGCAACAAATTGTGATAAAGTTGTAGGCAGTATATTGGATTTGAAGTTAGTTCTTTTCAATTCTATAAGCTAATAACCTTTAGCAGTTGTTCTAGTATAAGCTTGGCATCATGGATGGGGTTTATTTATTGGATAACATTTTCTATAGTAATCTATTGTATGGCATGGCTGAAGGTTTCTTGCAGGTATTGTCACGACAAGATTAAGGGCTTGATACCCTTGAGGGAAGTTGACATTAATAATCATGTGTGTAGCTATGTTTCAATTTGTTGTCAAATTTTTTAAAACGTAATAATTTTAAACATTCTAACGACGATCTTAGTTTGAAGGTGTGATACGGTTCTTATGCAGAATAGTGGACTGGTCTGTTCCAAATCTAGCAAGATAAGAACTCAGGTTAGAGCTATGTTTGGATCATGATCAAGGACATCATTATCAGGGAAGGGTCGAATCTCAACACATAGGAAATCTTGGATGATCTTTAAGTATTCTTTCAAATAGATTAACCTGGATGTGAATTATCCAGGTATTCATGTATCATGTTCTTTATTATTAGTTTTCTGTAGCATCAGTTTTCTGATCCATTAATGGATCTGCGCTAGACCGGAGGTTTTCTTCCCTCCATTTTTTCCTACTGGTGCTCACATGGAATGGAGGTGTAATTATCTTTTTTAATTTTCTCTAGCTTTGGCCTTTTACCGATCAATTTTTAAAAAAATATATATATATATAAAACCCTAAATTCATCAAATTTCTCTCAATTGGCAAACCAATGGCACTCTAATGGCTCATATACCATGTGAGAATTTGCCAAGATCTAGAGTCCAATTGATAGCACAAACAAGAGAGAATAAATATGACAAGAATAAACTCTATTTCTATCAAGATGCAAAATACCCAACAGACTTAGTTGATTGAAATTGAATGGATTGCATTACATACAATGTAAATGAGTCTGCTTATAAAGGTAAGGCATGAGAGCACACAATCATGACATGTGGCTCAATAAGAAACAAGGGTAGTTGGAGTCGGTAGGAGAAATAATAAAATATTCCACAAGAGGTGGATCACCCATCGAAGGTGGAATGTAACTGTTAAAGTTGTGAAATACAACCTCATAGAACCCAGTGAACATCTGTATGCAAATAACCTGTATGTGAAAGATTAATCCAGCTATGAAATTTTAGTTTCCATTAAATTCATGTTTGATAGATATTGAATGCACAATTTATAGATATTGTTGTGCTTGTTCATTATTTGTCACTACGAAAGCGTTCCCGACAATTTTAGAAGCAATTTCAGTGATTTAGTGATTTTAGAAGATTTTTGCGATCATTTCAGAAGCAATTTCAGTGATTTAGTGATTTTAGAAGATTGTTCAGGCAACAAGGATACTATCTCTAGTCAATTAGTTTGATTGTGTGCTTCTCTATGTGCTTTCTTATTCATTGTTGATTTCAGGTGTGCTTATTCATTGTCTGATTCTCGACATTTTGTCCACATTCTCGTTGATTTCAAGGATATAATTGTCTTACATACATAGATTCTTCAACCTGGAGGGATACAACTGTATTTTTCATAGGCGGATTCTTAGACCTACAACCTTACTTGAAAATTGTTAGTTGCCCTTGCAATGTATTGCTTCCTTTTAATGTTACTAGAATTGAATCTACTGACTTAAAAATCTTGATAATGTACATTCTAGGTTAGATAAATGCAAATTAAATGTAGTAGAGTGTTATCTAAAATATTTATAGAGGCTCCAATTTATTTGTGGACTCATTACTACAAGCACTTTAATAATTTTAAAGTTTTATAAAATCCATCTTGTCACTAGTGGGTAAAATACAAATGTTTTCTAAACTTATAATGGTGTCCATTGCACCAACAAGATTAATATTTCTTAGGAACAATATTATCAAAAAGGGTATTTTCTAGCCCAAAAAACCCTCAAAATAAATACTGAACAGTTATGGCTTATTTTCAAGTACTTGGTTGTGGCCAATTAGTAAAGAGGGCATTTTGTAATTTCTATGATAATTATGAGAGATTTATCATATTTGTAATCCTTGGTATGTTAGGTGCCAAAATGAATTTGTAATCCTTGGTATGTTAGCATATGTGACAAATTATCTTTTCTAATAGTCAATTATGCTTTCAATAAGCACTAGTAGACTCACTTAGAAATTGAAAAACTTTGTAGCTACAACTCGAGTGATAATTTATTGTCTTTGTACTTTGTCTGATAAACAACACTTTTCTACAAAATCTTAAGTCATTTGTTTCTACCACTACTTCTCTACAACACTACAAATATTTCTACAGGAACTTGACTCTTTGTGTCTCTTGTTAATAATATTAACTACCATGCTTATATTTTTAAAAATCTATGTAAAATATGTTTGTAAATATTAAATTTTAAAAATAAAATTAAAGAGAGAAAGTCATAATTTATTTGTATGTAGCAAATCTTATGAATAAATAAATAAATCTGACTTCTAAACAATTAGCAAATTATTAAAAAAAAATCCATTTTTAAAAAAGAGTGAAAGAAACTTGTGGATTTTAAAATATTTTTGCAATATGTAATTTTTTGCTCAAAAATATGCAAAAAAACATCATGAAAACATGAGATAAGAACAATAAAAGGTAAAGAATAAGCTACCCATCCCTTTTCTTTTTAATTGGTCTTGGTCTGCAAAACCATCATTTTTCTCTTTCCACTATTCTCTTTCATCTTGATAATGTTTCACAAAGTGTGACCTGAAAGGATGATGCAAATTCTTACACAATTAATCCAAAAGTCTATTCCAATCAAACAGTAAGCTATCAACCCACCCCGTTAAGGTGGGGTCCTATGGATGGAAACTTCCTAAAAAACTTTGGTAGGTGTTGTTAAGATTTCTTAAGAATATTTTAAGATCAATGATCTCATGAATTTTATAGTGTAATTTAAGTTCCAAAATTTATAAAAATTGATAATCTAATTTTTTTTTTAATTTTGTATATTCAATTCAACAAAAATAAATAAATATAAAATAATAATAAAAATTTGACATTTTCTTAATCTTCCAATTTGTTAAACTATTGCTTCACATTTTCTCCATTTATATTCTAAACAATTGAGAAACATTGTAGTCAAAAGTCCATTTTTAACATTTTTCTTAAACCTTTTTCATCTCTCCTCCATCAATCCAAGGGGCTTGCAGAAGTCCAAAGTGCACTGACTTTCTTGTTACCTTGCAGAATGCATAATTTTGCAAGCTAACAAAGGAAAGGGAAAACGTGTTATTGATGGCTTTATAAGTGTGGAAAAGTAAAACCTGTGGGGGCATGAAGAATTTTTTGCTTGAACAAAGAGTGAAGCATTTTACAAAGGGAGATTTTAGTGTGACATTTTAAATGCCTCAAGGAAATGTTTTCTCATGAAACAAAAATGTGCATGAAAGTTTTAGAAACTTCCACAACCATTTCCAGTATTCCCTACTACTTGTATGGCATCAAATGGATGATCTAAAATAGAGTATAGACATCCCTCCTTAGCAGGCAGGTATGTGGATTGTGAAAGTCATGACAAGTCATTATAAACTGTTTGAAGAAAAACTTTCATATAATGTAGTATTTTTTATTCAACTCTTTTGACTGGAACTATGAACTAGTGAGGTTGGACCTCATCCTAAGAACACCTCCTTTCTTCTTTCTCTCCGACCCTACTTCTATTTAATGAAGTATTTTTTATTTTTCTCTTTATGATCATCTTCTAATAATGATCTTCCATAAGCATATCTTATGGAAAATGCTAGTAAGTTTCTAGTGAATGTTGTTTTGTCTATGGATTTTCATGATCCTCATGATACCCTTGTCATGTACAAAAGTTTCTTCTTAATATTTCTTCTTGTATTAAAGGTGTTTATAATCGACAAATCTATCTTGTTATATCTTATGAAATCAAGTCAATGTTAGTAATAAATTATTAGATTCAAAGATGGTAGAAAGTGTGGCAATGAAGAAATCACAAGTATGTTTATATACACCTCTAAGTCAAGTCAAATGTTAGTAATAAATTATTAGATTCAAAGATGTGTAGAAAGTGTGGCAATGAAGAAATAATGAGTATTACCTCTAACTAAAGTCAAATGTTAATAATAAATTATTAGATTCATGACAAGTCAAACTACAAAATTTTCTTCCTAATGTCTATTCTTGGTCTAAAGGTGATTAGACTCAATAGACCTATCTTATGATATATTTGTGAAGTCAAGTCAAATGTTACTAATAAATTATTAGATTTTAAGATGGTAGAAAGTGTAGCAATGAAGAAAGCGCATGTATGTCTGATTCCACCTCTTCTTTCAACGTTTATAAAGAAGGACCCCAAAGAGAATTTAATACCTTTTTTAAGAACAACAAAAGAAGATGAATAGAGAGGTATCTTTGAAAGTAGATAGTTTAGAATGAATCAATTTCTTGGAAATATGAGATCCTATAATTGTTACAAAAAACAAGTAGACGATTGTATTTCACAAAGCCCACAAATCTCTTCAAATTTTAGAAATGAAAATATAGTTATTCCTGCCCATGGAAGGGTCCCAATTATGGTGCATATTGTACAAATGGATGAACACAAAGATCACAAATCTCTCCAAATTTTAGAAATATAATTAATTAAATAAACTCTTCATTAGAAAGCCTTTCTTAAGAATGTAAAGGAAATGAATTTTCTAGAAGCCACACTAATCTCTATTTTACAATGCATCACATGTTCTATTGGAAAACCATTTTGTTACTAGCTATAATATTATATACACTTTGGTGATGAAAATACATGACCACATTTAAATTTCAAAAAACTAATTAAGAAAGGATGTGAGTGAATTTGATGGAGAGTTTCAAACAGGTAGATTGGATTGACAAGGAATTATCTTTGAGATCAATGATTTATTTAAGGTAAAAGCATGCACGAAGTGGATATAGAGAAATGATACAAAAAAATACAAATCAAAGATAACGATAACAAGTTTTATAGTGTGATAATTTGCCAAGATCTAGAATCCAATTGCTAGCGCAAACAAGAGAGAATAATTATGACAAGAATAAACTCTATTCCTATCAAGATGCAAAATACCCAACTGACTGAGTTGATTGAAATTGAATGGGTTGCGTTACATACAATGTAAATGAGCCTGCTTATAAAGGCAAGGCATGAGAGCACACAATCATGACATGTTGCTCAATGAGAAACAAGGGTAGGTAGGGGTAGGTAGGAGAAATAATAAAATATTCCACAAGAAGTGGATTAGCCATTGAAGGTGGAATGTAACAACAAGATAAGACCACAAAAGATGGAAATTATCTTACATACATCATCCCTATGTGCACACTTCTCTAAGTGTCTCATATCCAAACTATGATGAAATGCATTATCCTAAGTCAACTTAAATAAATTGTAATTATGAGACATAATTTACACCAACACCCCCCCTTAGGTGCAACTTAGGGGAATGCACTTAAGCTAACAATGTAAGATGGGTCCCGGATATGAGGCCATGTTAGGTACCCATGTACAAATGCAAAAGCACACAACCAATGCAATCTCTCACAAATAGAGAAAGAGAGAAAAACCCAATGGGAAAAAAACTCCCCCCCAAAAGAGAGACGAAAGCACACAATGCTCTCGATGATGAATGAGAAGAACAAAACCTCCTATGAGGAAAAGGTCCCCCTCCCCATAAAAGAGAAGAAGAGAGACCATGAAGCACCCCCCCCCCCCCTCCCCTCAATGTAAAATCTCTTGCAAGGATGGTCCAATGATGTTGACCAAAATAACTCCCTAATAGGAAGAAATAGAGCCAATGTTGCACCAAGAATGTTAAAGTGTGACAAAACCAGGTACCAATGTCAATGAAGAATGATCAATGAATCACTCATTGCAACATGATAAAGATAAGGCATGAAGACAGACATATGAACACCAATGGAAGATGTACTTGATCTAAATACCTTCTCAACTAGAGAATACAAGTCTCACACGAATATTCCTAATCTACGTGTACAAGAGGATTACATCAAATATGTCATCAATGACAAAGCACAAGGAGGTGTGACACTTTATAATAGTGCAAGTACAACATTGCTCATGCAAGAGCATACAACATGATAAAAAATGTGTAAAGCTGGAAACTGAAGAAGATGATGCCATGAAGAAAATGCCCTATAGAATACCATAGACAAAAATGCCTCCGATTTGGATGATGTCAAGAGATATAAAGGAGCAAACTGATCCCCCCCTTGGTTGCTAGTTGGAGAACGCTACAAAACAGGTATGTTAAGTGGACAAAAAAAAACTTTGTTCCCAATTTTGTTTATTTATGAAAATTTTTATTTTTAAAAACTTAATTAAAAGTAAAAAAAAAAACATTTATTAAAAAACCATGAGAAAAAACTTTATTAAAAGTCGATAAAAAAAAAATTTATTAACATAAAGTAAAAAAAAACACACATTTTTTCTTTTAATTAAAGAATTTTATTAAATAAATAATAAAGAATTTTTTTTAAAAAATTACATTTTGAAAAAAAACATTAAATAGATTTATTAAAAAAAATTAAAAAATTTAATTAAAAAACTTTTAAAAGTTTATTAAAAAAATAGAGTGTGGTAGGGGGCATACCTCCTTGCCATAGTCGAAGTCGTGATAGGGAGTTATGACCCCTATTATCCTGTGGGCACAAGGACCTCAGGTCTCTGTTGATAGCTGCGTACCACAAGTACTCTATAATACCTATGTATCGTGGGTACAATTTTTTTAACAAAAAAAAGTTACAAAAATGCTTTTACAATTTCGATTTAAAAAAAAAAACCAAATAAAACACCCCCCATGAATTTTATTAAATTCGTTTTAATATTTTTTTAAATTACTGAAAATAAAAAAAAAACAGAAAAAATATTAAAAAAAATCAGACCTTACTGTATCGCGTCTGTACCATCGACTAGCAAGGGGAGAGGCAAAAAATTTCTTAGCTCGGGATCAACTGATCGGATTTCAATGAATGGATAGGCGATATTAGGGTTTTTGGGCCTTCGACGATAATAGATTTGGCCAAAAATGCTCCAAAATTGCAGATCGTTGTTGGGACAAGTCACCACCCTCTCTACCTTCAAATGGCTCTAGATTTGGCCTCGGATGTCGGATTTGGATGAAACAAAAGGTGATTCTAACTTTCTCAAACCTCCTCAATCCAATGGTGACCTCAAAATTGACTCAACAAGCTCCAATAATAACCTGCAATGGAAAGCTCTAGAATATAAAACCCCAAATGCATCAAATTTCTCTCAATTGGCAAACCAATGACACTCTAATGGCTCTGATACCATGTGAGAATTTGCCAAGATCTAGAGTCCAATTGATAGCACAAACAAGAGAGAATAAATATGACAAAAATAAACTCTATTCCTATCAAGATGCAAAATACCCAACTGACTGAGTCGATTGAAATTGAATGGATTGCATTACATACAATGTAAATGAGCCTGCTTATAAACGCAAGGCATGAGAGCACACAATCATGACATGTGGCTCAATGAGAAACAAGGGTAGGTGGGGGTAGGTAGGAGAAATAATAAAATACTCCACAAGAGGTGGATCGCCCATCAAAGGTGGAATGTAACTGTTAAAGTTGTGAAATACAACCTCACAGAACCCAATGAACACCTGTATGCAAATAACCTGTCACAACAATGGAAAATTCATACAAAACAAAAAAGTTGCTTTGAAACCCTAGAGCAGAAATATGCAATAATAATAATCAAATTGTAAGGGAATGAATTTTACAATGAGATCAATCCTTAATAAATGAGATAAAAAACCCTAATGCAACCCTAAAGGATGCATGCATAAAAGAAAATAATTATTAAAATAATAATTCCTATAAAAAGCTTCCTAAATTTAGCTTAAGTGAAATAGAGAAAAGGTGACTTAATTATTAAATCAATATGATATAATTAATTAAGTAAACTAATACATTTTACTCTAACATCCCCCCTTAAGATGAAGTTAGGGAGAAGCTAAAAAAAACTAAGGACTAGATGCATTAAAGAAAAAATGGGTCCTGGCAACAAGACCTGATGAGGTACCCAAGTACAATGAAATCTCTATAAAGTGGAGAAAAGGAGAAAACCCTGTGGGAACAAAACTCCTCTCCAAGAAGAGATCAAATCTCAAGTGAAGGACTAAGAAGCCTCCAAACAAGAATGTTCCAAAAGTTAGGAACAAATGATGAGCATGAAGAATCACTGAAGCATGAAGAAGTTGTAAACACTGTCATAGAATGACTGCTATGATGCTGAAATAAGAACCTCCTTTGAAACAAAAGATGGTCAGGATCAAGAAGACATGAATCTACATGAGTTCCCTCAATGACACTACTTGAATTCAAATCAAATGGCAAACACAAGAAAAACATCTGGAACTCAAAGATATAGATGGCACAAGTACCAATAGTCTGAAGAACTGACCAAATGAAAAATGGAAGGTTGCCTCCAGATATAGGAATGCAAGAGTGTCCATATGGTAAGTATTTCATCTCACTGAAATGCATGGGCAAACAGTTGCTGCATCCGCCTAGTACATAGGAACAAACACTGAATACATAACTCACTCCAACATGAAACCAAGGAAGCATTAGCACCAACAGTAGAAACCCCCCCATAATGCTGACAAGGGAGAGGTATGACAGGTACACTGAATCTGAAATCCATAATGCAGTGCATGAAGAAGAACCAAGAACATCTGACTATGCAAACATGAAAGTACAAGAAAATACAAAGGGTGTGCAAACCTAGGCACACATGCATGAGAAAGGTATGAAGGCAAAACAAAGGCAAACATCAAACCCCCATGGAATTTTATATCATCGTGCGAGTACAATAAGGCACAAAAAAGATGTGCAAGATCCCATAATACATATGCAATACAAAGGCACTTTATCTCAATGCATTTACAAAATCATAAGTGCTTACAATTAAAGCTCAAAATGTCAAAAAAAGACAGAAGACTGGAAATATATGAAGAATAGCCAAAAAAGAGTCATCCCACGCAAATGATAAGTCTCCACGAGCTCATATGTCCAAGTAATTCACCAGAGTGTGAAAACACAAAAAACTGAATAAAATGTACCTGGAGTAAAAAACAGAGAAACTGGCAAAAAGTTATGAGCTTGGGATTGAAAACAACACCTCTGACTTCAAATGGTTGTAGAATGTACTAGCAGCAAAAATAGGTGATGAAACCCACATATTTGGAAAGTAGACGAAACCATCTTTCCAACGTATCTCGTTTTCCAAAAATTGATATCGTATGCCCAAGTTATGGCCAAAAGAAGAAAAAAAAACTCTCTTTTAGGGCACAAAGAGGGTCCAAAGGGGCCATGCAAGGCTAACTGTACCGCTGACATCAACATGACATTAGCGAAATATTTCGAGAATATTCCCATCTACCTGAAAAAAATTCCCTTGCTGGAAAAATATCTCCATGCCGGAAAAGTTCCACCAAAAAAATAATGATGGCCCAGAAAAAAAGTTGGTGGGGGCCTGAAACTGGTAGCGAGGGTCGGGATGGCGGCGACGCGGTGGTGGTCATGGCGGCTACGGAGGCGAAGCATTGGCCAAAAAACTACCACTAGCAACTGCAAAAACAACGACAAGGGCCCGGGGATGGCGCAGAGGCGGTGGCCCGAAGGAGGGACACGAGACCAAAAATTGGCAGAGGGCCGGGGGGGGGGGGGCGACAAAAACCATTGGCCCTGTTGTAGGTCAAATGGACTGCACTGCAGCAGGGGGTACGCCCCCTTTACAAAAAAATTTAAAAAAACTTTTTGAATGCCCAAAAAAAATGTTTTTAATTTTTTTTTTCGATTAATTAAAAACAATCTCACAAAACCCAGTGAACACCTGTATGCAATTAACCCGTCACAACAATGGAAGATTCATACAAAATAGAAAATTTGCTTTGAAACCCTAGAGAAGAATTATGCAATAATAATAATCAAATTATAAGGGAATAAAAACTTTTTTTAAAAAAGAATTTGCCAATTGGTTTTTTTTATAATAAAATTTTTCGGTTAAATTTTTTTGAAAAAATAAACTAGAACGATTTTTTTTTTAAATACCAATTTTTTTGAAGTGTGTGCACAAGCGGTTGTACGACCGTACAGGAAAATCTTTTTTGCCTCAAAGGTCAATGATGCCCAAATATATCGAATTATATATCAAAATTCATGGAATCGACCTGCTAAAGCCAACCGTGATGTCCTGTTTTGCCCAAATTGCTCTGAAAAATAGGTGCCCCCTGGATCACAAAAAAAGTTGAATCTTCAAACCCTCACATATTTGGCCCCATGAATCAAAAATTGACAAACATAGGTCAATCTTGACTATTTCGCATGTGTTGGATTCAAAGGTTAGGTCCAAATCAACCCAAATTGCACAGAAGACCTGCTATAGGTAGAATCTCCCAATCAAACGAATAGGAAAGCCTCAGGTCTGAAGCTCTGATACCATGTTAAAGTTGTGAAATACTACCTCACAGAACCTAATGAAGACGTATATGCAAATACCCTGTCACAACAATGGAAGATTCATACTAAACAAAAAAGTTGCTTTGAAACCCTATAGCAAAAATATGCAATAATAATAATCAGATTGTAAGGGAATGAATTTTACAATGAGATCAATCCTTAATAAAGGAGATAAAAAAAATGTAATGCAGCAATAAATGATGCATGCATAAAAGAAAAGATTTATTAAAATAATAATTCCTATAAAAACTTCCTAAATTTAGCTTAAGTGAAATAGAGAAAAGGTGACTTAATTATTAAATCAATATGATTTAATTACTTAAGTAAACTAATACCTTTTACTCTAAGAGTAACAACAAGATAAGACCACAAAAGGTGAAAATTCTTCTACATGCATCATCCCTATGTGCACACTTCCCTAAGTGTCTTATATCCCAACTATGATGAAATGCATTATCCTAAGTCAACTTAAGTAAAGTGTAATTATGAAACATAATTTACACCAACATATAGTTTGGGACTTAAAATAAACATGTTATTATATTTATTCATACAAGTCGTGTGCATAGACAAATGATAAATTTGATGTAGAGGCTATCAAGATTTTAAAATCAAATACAATGTTTGGTCAATGGGAGATTGAAGTCAATATTGTTAATCAAGTTTTCACCTTTTATCACATATAGCAATTCAACTATTAAGAAATTGAAGATGATGTGAACTAATTACTTTTAAGATTTCATATTTATATTCTAAATTGAAAAAGTGTGGTTGACAATAAGTGTGGTTGACAATCTACTGACATAATAGATTGTCATGACTTCTATTTCAACTGATGTATCGACGAGAAAGGACTGAGGAGGCATGATGAAATCAACAGTTCCTTCCAACTTTTGAAGACCAAGAGCACTTTCTGCAGTCGTGCAAAATGATCTGATCATGTCAAGGGTAATATTTGAGATGCAAGAATTCCATATAAAGAACACCATGTAGGATTGACAAAGAATTCGTCTAGTCTTTCAGTAATATGAATACACCCTTTCCTTCTATTAGTCAAGGAGATATTTCCATTCGGTGGAGGGCAGTCCTTTAAACCATTAATGCCCACAAAACCATTAAAATCTTGCATTGTTTTTAATGGTGGAATTATTCCTCCTGACTTGTCCTTTAAATATAAAATTGCATTAAAATCACCTCCAATGATGAATGGATATTTTGAGAAGATTTCTAAAACCAAGGATAATGAATCCCCTAGATATTTTTTCCCCATGGTTGAATTTGGCCCATAAACAAAGACCAATTGGAATGAATAATTCAGGCAAGACACTTGGACCTGTTTAAAATTTTCTTTTACTGCCATACTTTTCACCTGAATCCCAACATCCTTCCACAAAATTGCAAGACACCATGAAGCTCCTAAAGATTACGAGACAACATACTTCTATTTCTTCCACTTACTAAAAGGTTGTAAATCTGCAACTTTTGAAAATTTTGTTTCTTGTATCATAAAAATATCTACCCCACAATTCTCAATTTGATATTTGATGAGGCATCTTTTGTTAGGGGCATCAATGCCCCTAACATTCCAAGTTACTATTTTCATTGCTAGCTCAGAGAGCTACACATTCTCCTTGGGCTTAGTTTATCATCCAAAGTTGTTTGAATTCCTGCATTAATCTCCTTGTTTTGTTTTTTGTCATCCTCCTCTTCTTAGGTGGTCTACCCACTTTACCCTTCAACTTTTTTGATACATTTCCTTTTTTTATAGGAGTTTGAAGAATAGATGCTTGAAGGGGGGAGTCTAGCTCTATGGAATCCTCTAATATTTGTTCCACATTCTCAGGGAAATTTATGTCTATTTTTTGCACATTATCAATAGCGGGAAGTAGATTATCTTGTTCAGAAATATGATCTACTAAGATGGGATCCTCATTATGAGCACATACCTCCAAATTTTTGTGGACTTTCAATGACCCCAAAGATTTGTCAACAAAATCCACAACCTCTATCCAATAATGCTTAATAGAGAGATCCTTTATGATAATAGAAACATACCTTGGAAAGCAATATTTTAACTTAGGTTTGGCACTCTCCCCTTGTCTAGGTACTATGCCAAGAGTAGCAATCATATTAGTTTGTTCGATCTTTGGGTGTTCTACTAATACTTGGTCAACAATTTCCTATGTAAGTTGAACACATACCTCGAAAAGCAGATCTTCAACAATATGATCGAAGGCTCCAACTAGAAAGGGAGCTTTCAAATCTGCTAACAAAGTACTCTTTTTTTCTTTGATCAATTCTTGTTTTTGAATCAAATAAGGCCATATCAGTCACTTGGTAAGAGGGGATTCTAGAAACAAACTAGGACCCCCATTGCACACTTTGTTGAACATGATATTCATCAATTGCAGAGAGGAAATGACCTCTTTCCGAGGAACAATCTAATCAAGTGAAGAGGGGTTTGAGGAAGGAACTGAAAGATTATCAACTTTTTCCCTTTGGAATTTTATGAAGAAAGAACATTGTTGAGCATCAAAAACATGATCTTCACAAACCCTGATCTCTTTAATGCCTGGCATTTGGCATGCCTAAGTGAAATGCCCCAATTTATTAATGTTTTTTTCAAACATCTCTAGTTCTTCAACGACAAGATTTTGGACCCATGAACCAAATTTGGATTGTATTGACATGGTTTTAGGGAATAATAATAATATTTATTTTAAAATTATAATGATAAAAATAATTCTTAGTTATTTTAGAAAAATCTAAAGGATATTTTATTATTTTTAAAATAATATAAAGATAAAAACAATTCTAACTATTTTTTTAATAAATATACTTTAATTAGTTTTTAGCATAAAGTATAAAAATTAAAAGTTAAACTCTAACATTAAACATAAAGTGGCTATAAACAATACAAGCAATAAATCATCTTGTTGAAATTAATGTATTGAATGTGTAGTTGGAATTTTAGCTTGAAATTAGTGTGTTTGAATAACACTTATATTATTGATATTGTTGAAATTTTATCCTAAGAATTTAATGCATTAAAGAAATAATCAAATTTAAATAATAATTTTATATGCTAGTTATTTCCAACATGCATTAATAAAACAACAAATAGTATTTTAAATTATTAAATAATAAAATTAATTATAAACTATTAAATTACTGTTCAAATTTTTAATTTTATATAATACATAATTATTTAAAATAAAAAGATTACGTCTAATGATTATATTAATATTCTATTAATATAAAGAACCCACTAAATAGTTATATAATAATAATTAAATAAATAAATCATTATAATAAAAAAAATCAACTAATAGAAATTTTGGCATCATATTTTTGCTATTTCTATCATATACAATAGTTTTGTTATCCTTGTTTTAATTTTTTATGCTTTGTTTTGTGATTTAATAAAATTATATTTTTAGTATTTTATTTTTCTACATACATTTTTTTTTAAATATAAGTATGCTAGTCTTTATGAGAGGAAAAAAATGTTTTTATATTTTATGTTAATATTTGAAAAAAATTCCAAAATGAGATCTTTATATCTACAACTTTATAAACATAATTTTAATTTTTTTATCTCCACGTTAATAAATAATGATTATATTTCTAAATTATTAACTTAAAAAAAAAAAATTGAAATTGAAAAGAACATTTACCTTCAATCTAATCTAAAAAATAGAATCATTAATACAATCTCATGAATAATTTGATTAAATAAAATTCAGAATATAAATGTAATATTAAAACATTAAATTAAAAATTAAAATGATCAAATATATTAAAAACAAATTATATAACGTTAAAATATAAAATCAACAAGAATCTCCATAAAATATACATTTAATGTTTTGTCTTGATTTGTTATAAAGCCTAGGCATTAAAAAAAGAAAATGTGAGGACCATGCGAAAAGAAATCATTTCTTGAAAATCGAATAAAGAGCAACACCTACAAGAAAATTGCGACCCCATCCCATACTTTGTTTCAGTGTGTTTTGTTTGAAAAATATTTTAACTTACAATTGTCCCCACTATAATCTAAAAAATGAAAAATATTTTAACAAAGAGTTGTCCCCGCTATAATGTTAGGATAAATAGTGGAAAAAAAAAGGTGTTATGGTGATTTAAGTTTTTATTTTTAAGATAGAGGAGATAGGTATATGAATTTTTTATTTTTTTTTCTATTGGAGTATTTGGAATTTCTCTTTAGAAGATAGAAGTTCTTACTTTTTAGTCTTATATATTTGACCAAGTGAAAATGGGGTGTAACTAGAAATTACCACTTGTCAATCATCTGAATTTGATTTCCATAAAAAAAAATCAGCTTAAATTTAGAAGTTTAAATTTTTAAGTGGAATTGCAATACAAAAATTCATGGACCACAATCTTTAAAGTATTCTTAAAATTCATGTGACCCGAGCTTTAAATTATTCTTAAAATTCATGGTAGGACCCTAATCTTAATGATTACATTTAATGGTTGTATAAGACTATGCAGATGCTAATCTCCACACAAAATGACACTCTAAAAAAACACCTAGATCTACAAAACATTGTGTTTTTTTGCCAGACTTTGATTTTATAGTAATGGGGATGAAACATTGGGATTTGATGAGCTAGACTTTTTTTTGCCTTGTTCTTTTCTACCGGTGCTCTTTGAACCAGGTTGTATACAAAAAAAAATTTAAAAATTATAAATATTAATAAAATTAGTGGCTCTCCATTTTTATTAAAAAAATATAAAATAAAATAAAACTCATTGCAATAATTATACCGAGAGGCGTCTACAATGACATCAAAGTGTTGAAAAAAAATGACATGCAAATGAGAGGCGTCTACAATGACATCAAAGTGTCGAAAAAAAATGAGAGGTAAATGCATGATGAAATATGCCATGTTTTCAGTTTTTGTGGAGGTGTCATTTTATTACTCCAAATAAAATAGAACCCTCACCACTTGTCTCCACCTAGATTCACATTTTTTTGCATGTAGGACTTTGGATTTGTATTCTTGGTGTTTAGTATTTTAGAAGAACATTTATTTTAAAGATTCTCTCGACATATTTTACTTATATTTTTTAAATATAAGTATACTATTATTACCTACAATGACCACTCATAATTTTATATATACATAAATCAATCTTTGCTGGGAATCAAAAATTTCATATTCCTAACAACTAGTATACCTATATTCTAAAAAATATATACTAAAATAATGTCGAGATACAAGTGACAATGATTCTATTTAAAATAATGCCCAGATACAAGTGACAACGATTCTATTTGAGTGTGAGTAATAAAATAATATTTATAGAGAAACTGAAACATGCATACATCTTTGTTTACAGATATTTGTATGTCATTGTAGATACCTCTCGACATAATGACTCCTTCAACTATTTGCACACACATCTCTTGAGAACTACTGTACTCCTATTATGGTTCGTGGCCATTTCCTTTGTAGCTGAATTGGTGAACCATTTGTTTTTTTCTCCAAAATTCTCATTTTTGTTAACAAATCTTCAAGGTTGTCTCTCTTCATATAGCCTCTAGATCTTTGGATTGAAGGGCCCTCCATGATTTGATGTATTGCATTGAGGCCATCCTCGATTGTCAAGAATATTATTAGGGATTGATGCAAAAGATGGTGAAGACAGAGAAATATTATAAGGATGGGATAAATGATTATCCCTAGGGTAATCTCTAACAACATTGTTCAAGCCCTTGTGACCTACAACCTTCGAACCCCAATTTTGAATTTTGCCCACCCAAGGCCATCTGCCATATGCAAAGCTCATTATTTTTAAAATATATATTGAGAAGCACACTTAATATTCAATTTGCTTATTATTATTAGTATTGGACTTTTAGTAATTTAAATGGTAGAATTATTTTAGACACTAAATATTTTGATTTGCATTTAGAAAACATAATATGCATTTATATGGAAAGAAATCTAATACTATGAAACTCTCAATTATTTTTTTGTTTTCAACTATGATTCTGTTTTTAAAATTATGGAATAATAATAATATTTATTTTAAAATTATAATGATAAATATAATTCCTAGTTATTTTAAAAAAATATAAAGGATATTCTATTATTTTTAAAATAATATAAAGATAAAATCAATTCTAACTATTTTTTTTAATAAATATATTTTACTTAGTTTTTAGCATAAAGTATAAAAATTAAAAGTTAAACTCTAACATTAAATATAAAGTGGCTATAAACAATACAAACAATAAATCATCTTGTTGAAACTAATGTATTGAATATGTAGTTGGAATTTCAGCCTGAAATTAGTGTGTTTGAATAACACTTATATTATTGATATTGTTGAAATTTTATCTTAAGAATTTAATGCATTAAAGAAATAATCAAATTTAAATAATAATTTTATATGTTAATTATTTCCAACATGCATTAATAAAACAACAAATAATATTTTAAAATTATTAGATAATAAAATTAATCATAAACTATTAAATTATTGTTCAAATTTTTAATTTAATATAATATATAATTATTTTTAAAAAAAAATTACATCTAATGATTATATTAATATTCTATTAATATAAAGAAACCACTAAATAGATATATAATAATAATTAACTAAATAAATCAATATAATAAATAAAATCAACCAATAGAAATTTTGGCAATATAAATAAAAATTACATCTAATGATTATATTAATATTCTATTAATATAAAGAAACCACTAAATAGTTATATAATAATTAACTAAATAAATCAATATAATAAAAAAAATCAACCAATAGAAATTTTGGCATCATGTTTTTGCTATTTTCTATCATATACAATAGTTTTGTTTTCTTTGTTTTAATTTTCTATGCTTTGTTTTGTGATTTAATAAAATTATATTTTTAGTATTTTATTTTTTTATATACATTTTTTTAAAATATAAGTATGCTAGTCTTTATGAGAGGAAAAAATTGTTTTTTATATTTTATGTTAATATTTGAAAAAAAATCCAAAATGAGTCTTTATATCTACAACCTTATAAATATAATTTTAATTTTTTTATCTTCGTGTCAATAAATAATGATTATATTTCTAAATTATTAACTTTTAAAAAAATAATTTTTTTGAAAAGAACATTTACCTTCAATCTAATCTAAAAACTAGAATCATTAATACAATCTCATGAATAAGTTGATTAAATAAAATTCAGAATAATAAATTTAATATTAAAACATTAAATTAAAAATTAAAATGATCAAATATATTAAAAACAAATTATATGACGTTAAAATATAAAATCAACAAGAATCTCCATAAAATATACATTTAATGTTTTATCTTGACTTGTTATAAAGCAGCCTAGGCATTAAAAAAAAATTAAAATGTGAGGACCATGCGAAAAGAAATCATTTCTTGAAAATCGAACAGAAGCGCAACACCTACAAGAAAATTGCGACCCCATCCCATACTTTGTTTCAGTGTGCTTTGTTTGAAAAATATTTTAACTTAGAGTTGTCCCCACTATAATCTTAGGATAAATATTGAAAAAAAATTGAAAAATATTTTAACAAAAAGTTGTCCCCACTATAATGTTCGGATAAATAGTGAAAAAAAAAAAAAGGGTGTTATTGTGATTTAAGCTTTTATTTTTAAGGGAGAGGAGGTAGGTATATGATTTTTTTTAATTTTTTGTTCTATTGAAGTATTTGGAATCTCTTTTTAGAAGATAGAAGTTCTTACTTTTTAGCCCTGTATATTTGAACAAGTGAAAATGGGGTGTAACTAGAAATTGCCACTTGTCAATCATCTGAATTTGATTTCCATAAAAAAAATCAGCTTAAATTTAAAAGTTAAAATTTTTAAGGGGAATTGTAATACAAAAATTCATGGACCACAAGCTTTAAAGTATCCTTAAAATTCATGGGATCACCAGATTTAAATTATTCTTAAAATTTATGGTAGGACCCTAATCTTAATGATTATAATTAATGGTTGTATAAGACTATGCAGTCGCTAATCTCCACACAAAAAGGCACTCTAAAAAAACTCCTAGATCTGCAAAACACTTTGTTTTTTGGCCAGACTTTTTGTGATTTTATAGTAATGCGGATGAAACATTGGGATTTGATGAGCTAGACTTTTTTTGCCTGGTTCTTTCCTATCGGTGCTCTTTGAACCAGGTTGTATAAAAAAAATAAAAAAAATTATAAATATTAATAAAATTAGCGGTTCTCCATTTTTATTGAAAAAAATAAAATAAAATAAAACTCATTGCAATAATTATACCTAGAGGTATCTACAATGACATCAAAGATTCTTTTCTATTATAAGATATCTGTGGCCATATTTTACATATATTTTTTAAATATAAGTATACTAGTATTACCTACAATGACCACTCATAATTTTATATATACATAAATCAATTTTTGCTGGGAATCAACAATTTCATACTCCTAACAATTAGTATATCTATATTCTAAATATATACTAAAATAATTCCGAGAGACAAGTGATAATGATTCTATTTAAAATAATGCTGACAACAATTCTATTTGAGTGAGTAAATAAATATTTATTTGAGTTTCATCAAATTTATTCAAAATCATTTTTTTATTTACAGATATTTATGTCATTGTAGATGCCGCTCCCCGTAATGACTGTTCTTTAATGGTGATGACTTAAATTTGGGCATAGACGCAGCTAAAAATAGCGGTGGCATTTACTGACACAATTTAATGCTGGATAAATAGAGGCGGCCGAAGCTTAGCGTTCCCTTTTATTTTTAGTTGATGATATGCCTGAAATTAATTTCTTTTACATATTACGTGGCCTGAGGAGTTTTGGTGAGGCAGAGAAGAGGGAAGGTTTTGTGGACTTCTGAAAAAGGTCTTTTTTTTGGGTAGGAAGTCTTTTTGGAGTATAGGAAAAATACAGAGTTCTCAGCTGAAAGCTCGATATGAATGATGAGTGTCAGTTATTTTTCACTCCTACTTGCTATAATCAGTCATATTTTTCTTTTCTGTGACCTGCAATTTCTTGTGATACATTTTATTCTTACCGACTGATCAGAAAATAAGGGCAAAATTAGAAAAAAAATCTGCTTCCATGCCCCTTATCTACCCATATCAATTGTATCCACGTGTACCATACCAAATCAGATAAAACTCCATTATCTCACTACATTCATGATAAATGAAAACACAGTACAAAATCAAAAGGAATCCTAAACAAATAATGTCAGAACAGCAAATATGTGTAAAATGTACCTGCTCAGAACCTTCAAAAGACTGAAAGACCCAGTCCTTAAAGATAATCTAGGACATTATTTGGATAAATACATAGATATAAAGTAAAAACTCTTTTCCCTAAGGGTCCTGCCTACATGATCTAAAGATTGAGTACATGAATGACATGTTCTGCTCTATGCTTGTATGCCAAAGAATACAGCAGCAACAGCAAAGAGCATGGCCATCCAGGCAGTTAGTGATGAAATGGAATGGTAAGAAGCATTGGATGTAGAGGTACTGGTATTAGTAGAGGAGGTTGGAGATGTTGATGCTGCTGAGACTGTGATTGTTAAATTCTGCCCACCAGTGCAGTGACCTGGATAGCCACAGATGTAGTATTGAGGACCTGATTCTGTGAGATTAACAGTTGCAGGTGAAGTTGAATAGGTTTTCAAAGGACTAGTCGCAGTACAGCTATCATAGTTTGTCTTTGTCACTTGAAGAACATTATGGGCATTTGCAGCGAAGTTGAACACTGCAGCAAGTGTAATTAAAATCAGTCATATGAATATATACATATATCTGTTTCAGGTGAATTTCATGTAATTCAATTCAGCCAACAAACCATCCATAATTTCACCGAATTTAACTTAGAACTCTCCATCTACAAAACTAATTTCCTCAACAACTAGATACATTTCAATTCATCAGATCCATGATACAATCTGCTAGACAAGAAGGGCATTTTGATAATTGGTTTGTACACCTGATGTAGACATATTATCAATGCTTGCAATAGAAACTCCCCTATTCTTACAATAAGGGCTAATGTTACTTCAAAACTTTGACAAAAAGAAAACCAAGATTTGATAAAGAGGATCCCAGAGAGGTTTAGGGAGATGGATCTACCACGATTGCAGGACTCCATTTCAAACTCAAATTAGATCTAACTAAAACTGGTATCAAGGTGAACAAAAACTCAAATCAATGTAACAGATATCCTATTTCTACCTGTCTGCATTTCAAATCCAACCCCTCCCCTGTTCAACTAGAGCTTTGTATTGAAGGCTTTGCTCAATCAAGGGGTCATAAGGCAGAGTGGTTGTCACTATGATATTCTGGGCTGATTCAAGACCTCCTAGGCATACAGCCTTCATCAGTAACACAGGGAAGAAAATGGATCTTATGGGTTCTATTCCATTGATGCTACAATCTAGAAAGCCCAGACAAAACAAAAGCTGGACTCTCAACCACATCTCCTCTGAATCCTCCCAAAACAAAAAAAACCAAAAAAAAAAACCCATTCTCATCTCTCAGATCCTCATAAAAGAAGCAAAAAGAATCCACATGTTGAAAAAAAGGGGCCAGAAAAAAACCCCCTGTTCAGAATAATTACCTAAACCCATGAGTGCCTATTACCGACACAAAAGTCAGGCACAGAAACTTACCAAGTGTGTCTCCAACTTTGAAGGTGTTATTGGCAGCCCAACTGGTATATAGCAGCGAATTGGTAGTGGGTATAATCCACCCGGAGGTTCCTCCTACAGTGTGAGTCGCCGCAGCAGCGCAGTGGAGGGCGACCGCCATGGATACACCCAAAACCAGCATTGCCCTTGTGCTTAGAAAAGCCATGTTCCCAGGTCGACCCAAAGCTCAATGTGCTTAAAACGCAGTTTCTCCAGAACACAGAACAAAAGCTTTGGCTTTGTAGGAAATGGAAGAACAAGATCTGTTGTTATATAAGAAAACAGGGGAATATAAATATAACAGTGTGGAAGAGCTTGTTAAAACAAAAATCACGTTTTGTAAAAAAGCAAATTTCAGTCAATATGCACTGCAATAAGTGTAGCCGAGAATGGGTCCATGGATGTGGACTCTAATTATTTTTAAAAAGTTCTCAGTCGGTGCATTTCAGATATTTTAAAATTGGTGGTGCATATATAGTGCAATTCAGTTTAAAAGTTTAATTTTAGCTGATGAAATGCATGTGAAAACAGATAAAAATAAATAAATAAAGATGATTTTAAAGTGTTAAAACAATACAAATGTAGATCATGAAAATTTAACTATTGAAAATTTAACGAAATTTAATTGTGTTTTAGAAACTATACCAGTACAAATTCTATTGTATTTTAGAGATTTTAGAAACTTTACTGTATGTTGTTTTATGATTTGATTGTGTAAGATTTTTAAACATCATTACATCAAAAGCGTGGACGACCTCGCTTTTAAAATCGATGGTTAAAAACTCATAAAATAGAATGCACGACGATTAAAAAGATCTTGTCCGTTCATTGTTTTTTTCCGTTCCCGTCACCGTCGTTTTCTGCCGTCGCCATTTTCCGTCTGTCTTAACTGTCCGCTCAACTCCGCTTTATGGTTCACTGCACGATTTATTTATATCTTCCACATACATACTTTTTTGTCCTTGCAAGGTAAGGGCATTTTTTTTAATATATTTCGAATGACGTGTTTCTAATATTTTTGTTTTATTTAATGTTTTTTTTTTAATTATAAATATTTTGTAATTATAATTATATTATTATATATTTATTCTTATAATATATTCTATATTCTATATATTATATTGTTTAATATATATATATATGATATTAATTTAAATTAATTCATACAAAAATATGGAAGAATTAATAGATAATTAGAAGAGTTTAATTATATTGTAATTAATTATAATCTTAATATTAATATTTCGTATAGTATAAATTATATTATTATATATTATATTTCATAAAATTTTAACTTATTTTTAAAACAATATTATATTGATTTCCTGAAATTTTCACAATTCATAATAATCTGAGTATATTTCTTCTTGTGGATTAGACCATGTAGATTTTATCAAAAAATCTTGCATGATATAATCTAGAAGAAGACATATACTAAAATAATATTATATTGTATTTTAATAAAAAAAAATTTAAACAAATATATATAATTAGTATATAATATTTTCATATAATTAAAATTCAATCATATATTATATTTAGCTGATTAAAAATATACCAATTAGTTTAATTATATAGTATGTATTTAATATATAAAATAGATACATAATTAAATAACAAATATATATAGATATTTAATTTTCACCTAAGTTTGTTTTATTTGAGGTTTATCTTGTATGTAAGAAGTTACTAACTCATCATAGAAACAACAAAAATGAAGCGATGTGTAATTTTATTTATCTCCTCCTCTCGCTATATATATATATATATATATATATATATATATATATATATATATATATATATATATATATATATATATATATATATATATATATATATATATATATATATTCCACTATATCTACCCCTCTCTCTCTCTCTCTCTCTCTAAATATATTTTTCTACTTCTCTTTTTAGTATGTAAGTACTAAATCATCATAGAAACAACAAAAATGAAGCAATGTTTAATCTACAAAAGAATATTTTAAAAAACTAATACAAGTAAATAGTTTCATTTGCATTTTATTTATCTCCTCTATCTCTATCTCCTTACCTCTCTCTCTCTCTCTCTCTCTCTCTCTCTCTCTCTCTCTCTCTCTCTCTCTCTCTCTCTCTCTCTCTCTCTCTACTTGTCTTCTCAGTATGTAAGAAGTTACTAAATCGCCATAGAAACAACAAAAATGAAGCAATGTTTAATCTACAAAAGAATATTTTAAAAATTAATAAAATTAAACAGTTTCATTTGTATTTTATTTATCTCCTCTATCTCCTTACCTCTCGCTATATATATCTCGCTTCCTCATCTCTCTTTTCCACTATATCTACCTCTATGTCTCTCTCTTTCTATATCTTTCTACTTCTCCTCTATCCTCTTTTTATTGCTCTCCCTCCTCTATCTCCATCTCTGTATCTCTCTCTCACAAGAACACTCTGTTGGCATTCTACACTCAAATGAGAATCGATGATGTTGTCATTGATGGCAACCAACTGGTAATATGGCTCGTAGGTTACACCGGCAACAAACTTCGCATACTGGCATCAACAACTACACAAAGTTCATTTGCACTGGCATCCAGTTTACACCGACACCCAGGCTGACATAAGATAAAGTTTTATTTATCCGAATTATATTGTAATGTAATTAATTATTTGTAGCCGAAATGATGTATTGTAAAGACTCATATATGTATGAGATCTTGTAGGTAATTTTGTAGAAGAAGTTTATGAATTTAGGTAATGATTATGAGAGCGAATATCTATATATGCATTTTGATGAGCGAATAAGAGCAGAGCAGAGCAAAGAAAGGTTTATGGCAAAGGTATTTGATAGAGCTTAAACCGGTACTGAATCAAGCATTGTAGATGCTATTTTGAGCAGTACATTGTCATTGGATTTAATCATCCAATTTTGTGGTCAGTGTGACTCCATTTTGTGGTTGAGCTGCGAGCTCTATGCTGTTGGCCTTCCTGCATGTGCAGGCCCCTATTGTATGAGTAATATTTATTCATATTGGCCAGTGAGTAAATATTGTGGGTCACAAATCCCACCGAGGTTTTTCCCCTACCGGGTTTCCTTGCCAAAATATCTTGTATCATGGTGTGCATTGATGTTGTCTCTCTTATTTCTCTTTACTGCTTTATTGCTTGTTTACCGACACATTAATTTGGGTTGTCAAGTTGCAAACAAGTTTAAATATTTCATTTACCGATTAGACACTGATTCACCCCCCCCCCCCCCCCCCTTCTTAGTGTCTTTGGGACTGATCAAGTATCTAACAATTGGTATCAGAGCCTATTCCTCTATTTGCAAAAGCCTAACAACTTGAGGAAGATTCTAAAACCGGTATCAATGGAAATCTTGAGACAACAGTTGGAAAGAGCTCTTGAAGATTTTGATGCAGAAAAATTGAAGAATATCAAACTGGAAGATGAACTTAGAACTACTCGGGAATTTATCAAAGCACTTCAAGATAACTTGGTTATAGATAAGAACAAGAGAAAAGAATTACATGTGCAATTGCAAAATCAAGATGATAAAGAAAAAGAAACTCTTAGAGATATTGCAGACAAATTGAGACAATAGAATAGTAACATGAAGAATTCAACATGCAAGATTTAACCATGAGACTCTGCAAAGATATTGAAGATAGAAAGAGGAATGAAGAAGATTTGGCTAGAAGACTAAATGAAAGATCAAATGAATCTCAAAGGCTTAGTTATGAAAATGATATGCTCAAAACTGATTTGATTCACATGCAACATGACAAAGAGGAACTTTTGAGACAAGTTAGCACTTTGGAAAGTGAGTTGGTCACTGCAAATGAATACAAAGACAAATTCAAGAAAAGTTTAGATAATCTTAATGATATGCTAAAAAGTCAGAAACTTGATGGAGATACAATTAGACTTGGATTTGAACATGGAGAAAGCTCAAGGACTGCAAACAACCATGATCACAACAAACCGGTAAGGCAACCTAATGCTTATAAATTTAATGGGAAATGTTTTAATTGCAACAAATTTGGTCATAGAGCAAATCAGTGCAGATTTAGGAATAATCAGAATACAAACTTACCCACCAGTCAATGTTCCAAATGCAATAAAAATGGTCATAACTCAGACAATTGCAAAATGAATGTGAAATGCTATGTTTGTGGTAGATTTGGACATTTATCTAATAAATGCAAAACTCAAACTGGTGAAGGTTATGGAAAGGCTATTCAGAGAAGCAATGTAACTTGTTATGCATGTAACAAGATTGGGCATATTGCAAAATTCCTGTAGAAGCAAGAATGTACCGGCGAACAATAAAGGATCTAATAACAAAGGCAAAGAAAAGGTGACTAAAATCAAGCAAGAATTTTCAAAACAATGGATTAGGAAGAGAGATCAGAGAGGTGATGAATCTATCACTGCACCGGCAGAACAGGGTAATCTTGCACCGACAAGAGATTCTTCATCCAACTAAGGAATAATCCTTAGGGTTAAGGCAACAAATTGAAAATCATGCATTTACCCTCAGTTGATGGTAAGAAATTATATTTCTTCTTTACCAACAGATATGTGGAGTTTTTCACTTCACCGATGAGCATTTATTGCGGTTGTAAGTCAAAATTTTCGTTATAAAGGCATTGCAACCTTTCATTTCAATTCACCAAGCATCCAAGAATTTGAAGAGAGTGAAATTGAGCAAAGGCATTCTAAAGGCGAAGCAACAAAGGTCTTTTCAGGGTATTCAAGGATTTCACAGTTAAGAGGTATTTATCTTTCGCAATGGCATCTTCATCTTCTGTTCCTGAATTTGTAGCAAACCCTACCATAGTGGAAAACATTAAGCGACCTAGACCAATTTTTAAGATCATTCCCAAGATAGCAAAATAGGATGACTCTATTGGTGTGTTTTATAAAATCCCGAAGGGAGTCGCATTCACTGAAGACCCTAGGGCATACATACATTGCAACATAGAAAGTTTAGGATCTGAAGATTTGATGAACATGTACATGAATGTAATTACTAACAAGGATGGGATAGTGAAACCGTATCATAAGGTAGTTGAGGATTTAGGTTTCATAGACATCCTCCATATGCCAAAATTCTCAAATGAAGTCATCTGCTATGTCCTTAGCAGGGTTCACGGAGAATTTATGTGGTTGGACTCGGTATTCAAGATAACCAAGGAAGCTATTAAAGTTGTTACTGGTTTACCCTCCACCAGTTCTAGACCTAACAAGAAGAAGAAAATCCCTAACAAGGAAGTTATGAGCTTAACTGGAGCTACATATGACAACAGGTCACTTAGGGTTACATAAAGGATAAAAATGTTAAATTTGCTAGCATGATAATTGGATATAAAGTTGGTCACACAAATAGGTTGAATTCTGTGTCTAGTTCATGCATTCACAGTGCACATGAGATGATTGTGAACAATGCAAAGATTGACATTTGTGAATGGTTGAAGGATGAATTGCTAGAAAATTTGGATAAGATAAAAGGTGACAAGAAAGGAACATTCAAATTTGGAAATCTGTTAGTATGTTTAATGCTTTACTTTTCTAAGGAGATCCTCGACATAGGTCATAAGGATTTTGCCTATGATATTTCTGTTGGAAAACATATAAAGGAGGAAATCACCGGTATGGGAGCTAATAGTGATGAGTTGGTTAAATATTACTTCAAAAATTTCCAAACTAGAATGAAACAAAGAGAAATGATTTGTAATGCCCCGCTAGGAAACCCCGAAGGGATAGAGCTAAAATGCACGAACGGAGTGCAAATATTTTTATTTATAATAAGACACAACATGATGATACATTGAGTTATCTAAAGCTTCGATAACATAGTGGAAGACTATACAATCCTAAGGAGTTTCCCAACGTGATTACGTAACTTAACACTTAACTCAACTCGCGAAATTAGATCCATTTAAGCAGGATATCTTAATTACATGCTATTTCTTGAAACATGGATATAATTTGTACAGTGAATTAACATTATAGAAATTAGGAAGCGTTCATCTATTATGGTTGAAGATGAGGATAACATGAGGAAATTTACCCATAGAAGTTAAAACATAGATAACATGCAAATTCATCCATTAAGGTTAAAATATGGTTAACCTAGCGAGTCCATCCATTTTAGTTACAATATACCTAACATAACGAAGTTCGTTTATTAAGGTTAAAATGTAGATAGCCCATTGATTTCATCCATTATAGTTAAAATATAGCTAATAAGATGGAGTTCATTTATTAAGGTTAAAATGTAGATAACCAATTGAGTTCATCCATTATAGTTAGAATGTAGCTATTAAGATGAAGTTCACATATTAAGGTTGAAATGTACATAGCATAATGAAGTTCATCCATTAGGGTTAAAATATAGATAGCTTGATGAGTACATCCATTATAGTTAGAATGAAGCTAATATGATGAAGTTCATTTATTAAGAATAAAATGTAAATAACTAAATGAGTTCATCCAATTTAGTTAAAATATAGCTATTATGATGAAGTTCATTTATGAAGATTAAAATGTAAGTAACTAAATGAAGTTCATCCATTAGAATTACAATTTAGGTAATATGATGAGTTCGTCCAATAATTGTTATCCATTCATTATGTTCAATTTTGTATTAAACTCATACCATACATCTTGTTCAAAAATGCTCTATAACATCGTCATAACTAATGAGGTCTTTTCATGCATACTTATTTTCATTAACATTACTAGAGTACATTCCTTCATGATCCATTTATTGCATTTAAAATTCAACTACATACATGCATTACGATAATTCTCATCTAACCCACTTATACATTCTATCAAATTATCATCCATACATGCTAGCACTATCCATGAAACATGAGAGAAAAAAGCATCACATAACACTTAAATGATCTCAGAGTTCACCCCTAGAGGGCTACATCTCTGAGTCTGCTCAACTACAAGACCCCTCTGGTAATTAATTAGGTTATAGTTACATAGGGTTCACGTCATTTACATTTCTGCCTTTTAGGCAAGCACAACCAATATGCAAATGACCACTTCGGTCAATAACTCCTAAATGATCCCTACATAGAAACGGATCCAACTAAGCATATTAAAAGTTGATACAAAGGTCTCTTGTCTGACAGTACTCTAACTAGGGACCTGACCAACTATGGCCAACCACAAACCAACCAGACGACATGGTCCAAACAACATATCCAGGCCTTGCCATTATTTTAAACAAAAGCAAATACAAAAATTTAACTTGCATACGCAATAACCGGAAACGGGCAATCTTCTTTCCTACTGGTTTAAACAGTAAAAGTTGATCAAGTTTTCTAAACGTTCTAAGTTTTCCAAATACATTAACAAAAAATCACAATTACAAGGTGAATACAATGCCACAATTGCAATATTACCATTTGTTTAATTCTCATTACAGAGGGAAAGTATATCTAAACCATTTATTTCACTAATGCTCACAACAATATCTTACCAATTCTCAAATCGACACATCATTAAATTTCCAATAATTCTAATAGCATATCATTTAAGTCTACAAGATATCCAATGATAAGTATTTCTTTTCTAAAAATTCCTAGGTCTCCTAGAATATTCAAATCCATTAATATTATATTCTAGAATAACATATTATGTAGAAATTAAAAAGATATATTTTATCCCAAGCAACTTTCCAATTAAAATATTAACTCCAGGAAATAAAATACAACAGTTATAAATTTAATAACACACGATTTCAAATTAAGTATTATTTTATTTATATATATATATATATATATATATATATATATATATATCCTCATCAATAAAATACATTTTAATAATAATTATTAATAAATAACATAAACAAAAGAACTATTTAAATCATACCTTGCAAAATAAACACGTTTTATTTTATTTAAAAAAAAAAACTTTAAATAAAACAAAAAAAAAAGGTTTGGGGAGACCTCTGCGGGGCCCACCTCCCATCACGAGAGAGATGGGAAGCTCCCCGCACCCTCCCTGCGGCCACCATGGGTGCCGCTCACAACACCCTCCGCGGGTGCCGCTCATTGCGAAAGGCTCCGTAAGGAGGAGGGAAAGGGGGAGGCGGCGACGTGAGTCGAGCCTCGGCTCCTTCGCCCGCCAAACCTTAGCCCAAAACACAGTCTTTAAAAAAATACGTTTTTTCAAAAATATGCATTTCGATTTGCCCCCTTTTTTTAAAAAATAGATTTTAAAAAGAAACTCCAACCAATAACCCCATAGGAAATAAAATAGTAATAAACTAAAAAAAATCCCAAATTTCATTCACTCACAGTCTCATACAGATCTGAAGTATATTTTCCAGAATGTCCAAAAACAATGGTCTGGGAAGTTTTCTCAGAAAGATCATGAATTTTCCAAATACACAATAACTTTCAAATGGGCAAGATTTTCTCAACCACAAAACCATTTAAACAATCTTGACCCAAAACAACCAATATTCACAAAACTAAAACTCAAATTTTAAGAGCATTCATGAAGGTTTACAGCAAGAAATTTTCAAGAACAACCATTTTGAAGAGACAAAACCCAATATCCCAAGAAATCAAGAGATGCATTCAAATCCTACCTCATTTCACATTCCTGGCAAGATTTTGAAGATGAGCCCAACCTGCAACTGTAGAAAAATCCATCCTTTCCAATATCACCAATTTCTCCATCCTGGAAAAATATTTCTTTTTCCCAAAAAAAAATCAACAAACCCCAAAATATTTTTCAACCTAAGTTAAAAGAATGAAAATTTTGACCTAATTTTCTAATTTCGAATTTAAGCACTTTTTAAATAAAAAATGAAAATAATCATTCTTTTCAACTATTCAAATAATCTAACTTGCTTTTCTAATTAAAATTAAAATGCTTCTCTCTCATTTAATTTTGATTTTCTCAATATTAACTAAGCTAACATTTATATTTCACAATATTGACGAGGATAAAATATTTTAATTAATTAATTCCCAAAATCAATCTTCAACACTATATCAAATATACATATAAATTAAACTTGCTTTTCTAATAAAAATTGATTTTCCTAAATAAGTAAAATTAACCTTTCTTTTCCAAAATGCAAAAGAGATTAAATTATTTCTATTTCAAATAACTTTAAATCTTTCCTTTTTAAAACACATAAACTAATTAAATTCCTTATTTAAAATTAACCATTGAATTAAACTCGCTACAAACATAAATAAAGCGATCTTTTTAATTAATGATTAATCATATAAAATAAATCTATATATTTTAATTACTCAATTACAAATGCATAAATGAACACATTAAATCAAATTAAATACTTGAACTTACTACAAACATACATAAAGCGATGTTTTTTAATTAATGATTAATCTCATAAAAGAAACTTATTTATTTTAAATTTTTCAATTACCAATGCGTAAATGAACACATTAAATTGAATTAATTACTTAGGATAAAATACCTCATTTTACCACATGCAAGGCATGCAACACAAGAAAGCCAACCAATCACACGACATGCAAACCCAAACGAAAAGGGAAACCGACGGACCACACAAGACCCTCACTTGATCATGGCTAAGGCAAGATGAGGGTTTTACGACCACCTAATCCAAATTCTAAGGGTGAAAGGTATAATCAACCCTGCGAATCGTGATGGAGACAAACCTCGCACCTAGGCGGTACTGTACCTGCAATCTCCTGCAATCATGAGTCATGTAAGCACGCACAGACACACACACACACACACACACACACACACACATATATTCAATGAAGGCGTTAGCTCGAGATTTATAACAAGAATTAGGGAAACAATTAAACTTACACAAGAATCGATGCGAAAGCACAATAACAGGTACACACAATATTCATATTATCTAATCTACAACATTACATAATGGTTAATCAACCATCCAAGAATGCCGCATAGAAAAAGTCAACCAAGGTCAAACTAGTTTTACAAGGCCGACTAGGGTAGGGGCACTACATTCTCCCCCCTAGGCTCCGACTTACTCCCGGAAGTCGTAAGGCTAGACGGAAATCATGCAATCACGTATTAGCCCTGAAACTCATTTAACAATTATTAATTTGCACGTATGAATCTTTCCATAATTAACTGAAACATTATTGCTAAAACCTTTACGAATGCCATTATCCATTGGCAAGGTACAACTAAAGCCATACACTTCTTAAAATATTCTATGAATTATCCACAATCATAGCAGAAAACCAAGAATTTTCTTCCTTTCATTACACCAATTATAGCACAAAAAAAATAACCACAATTACCATACTCATTCTATCAAACATGGCAAGAAAACATGCTCTCATGATCAAATTCTTTTACCAATTCATCTTTTTACAAAGCTTTATCGCATAGAACTAGCTTCAAATATCAATTTCTACAACCAAATTAACATTTCAATAAATAGGAGCCATGTAAATAACTCAATTGTTTACACTTTCTAGGCATAAAAGATCATTTCCAATGACTATACCCCATAACATAGTGACAAGTTAACACCTTTTAATCCATGAATTCACATAATAACCATCCACATAATTGGATTGCACAACACAAAAGGCCACATGTGAGCATGTCTAATGCTCAGTCAAAGATAACATGCACGATCAGTATCTCTATGCCTAATCTCAGAACAAATAACCTGATCATAAATATCCAACATCTCACTCAAGGGCTTGATGGTGCTAGGGTACACCATAGCGGTGCTACCTTCCATACAAGACCCTCGTGAACATCCCTTGTTGCGTAAGGTGTTTAGCCTCCAAGAGATAGTCACCACTCATAGGTAGGTAGTGGATCCTAGCTGTCTCACAGCCTCACATACCCCCATCCTCAAGGTTCCCTATGTCTACTTCCTCATATACAGTCATCCAAAACTGTCTCCTACGATCTTGGAGAGGAATTCACATTGCAACACAAGACTAGCATACGAAAACAATAAGGATAAACCAGTTTAGCCACCAAAGTACAAAAGAATAAAGATAATAATCATCAATTCCAATAGCAAGGCAAGAAAATAATTCCGAAATTGCAACATCAAATCAAGTAAGAAAAATATCACAAGATCGTGGCTAAACCTTCAAGGTCAAAATAAAATAAATTGCTGGCCCACAAGGAAATAAATAAATAATAAAAAAAAATCATAAGTGCACATTACATCACTATGTGACTAGCAGCTAGCCACCAACAAGGAAGGAAGGAACAATCATCTAGCTATCACAGTAGCTCATCATGTGGTGTGGCCTAGTCACACATCCGCATGGCATGGCACTGTGCACCTTGACATCACCCCGCATCACATCGTCACGCAGTATGGCTCTACCCTAAACCTGTCGGTAGGCCGCATGACAATGTCTACTACATCCCGCATCGTGTCTTAGCACGGCATGACAATACTCCAAGCGGAAAAAGGCATGCAATGGATGTATCCCGCATGGCAATGTACCTCACAAAAAAGGGCACGCGCAAGTCACACCTCGCATAGCGACGTTCCTCTCAGGATACCCGTTGTAAGCCAGAGGTATACATGGCTAAGGTCCACCTACAAGTCTACCAATGCTAGTCAATTGGCAGCTCATGAAGAATAACATACCTTTCATGAAGACAAGGCAAAAGATCCTCCAATAAAACCATCATTCTGCTCAACAACTGACATCAATATGCTCAAATAAAGGATAGGAATAGGCTGGCACACATGAACCTTATAAATCGGTTCATCACAAGGGAAAGTATTGAGTACACCTATAATACAGTTTCATTACGTAACTATATTTTTCCTCGAAATAGAGAAGCTAAAGTCGCTTCGCGTCGACATTACTCATACGTCGTTCCACACTATTCAAGGAATGGTGACTCCTAATACTACCCCTTCACATACTGACTTATCAACAACCCGTGGGTTGGCACTTAGTAAGGGAACAAATAAGAAACATCACATAAATAGTATGGTTTTCCATACTCATAAGCAAACACATCCTCCATGGTTGATTACTTCACCATCCCATGGGCACACATAGCAAGCATGGGTTTCTTACAACACACAAGGTATAGCACCATTACTGTTTTAGTCACATTTACGGGGGTAATTTTCAATACGCTATCATCTACTCAAGAAGGGTTTTACCTATGCCTTCCACATGAATCACTAAATAAAGTTTACTCTAGATACACGTACTGACATTCTTAACAATTCAAACTTACACAAGGAAATAACATCATTCTGATATCTTTCTCAAATTCCACTAAGCATTTGCATTCACATTACTAACTATGCAATTTTCTTTTCCAAAGTGAAAAACTTTCCTCTTTCAATTAGAAGCCAAAAGCAAACATACAATTTCACATGCGTTATAAAAATTCTTCTTAAATCATTGCATTCTTAGTAGCATTTCTAAAAATCTTATGATCTTAGGCAAGGAGAAGGGGAAAGAGAGTTTGAAAATCAAACTATTTCCTACGAATACATAAGATCCACAAGGTTACACTATATGCTCAGATATAAGTCTATCAATTTAGTTGCACGGTTTTCATTTCGCTATCTTTTTAGGAGGATGCCAAAACAACCTAACATGACATTTCCAATTATTATGGTTGCAATAGAATGTTCTAGTTTTTCGAACAAGAAATCAAGTCAGATAATCTTTCGGTAATACAAGACCTCTTGAGAACACTCACTATTCTTAATTTAATATGAAAACATATCAAGATCTGCAACCTATCTTTGAAATCAAAATATGAAAATAAGGTAAATGAGGAGCTATAAACTAAATAATACACATTATTGCATACACATCAAACAAGTCTTTCATTCGCACTTTCTAAACACAATAAAGCAATTATCTATATCCAAAGGCAAGTTCAAAGGAGCATTGCTAAAAATAGGTCCTCAACCAAACTGGTTTGAAGAAGCACATAAAGCAATCTTTCGTGGAACACATTAATACACTCTCGAAGCTACTATAACATGCTCTCTTTTGGTACTTCTTTTACAGCCAAGGTAATTTTGACATAACAACAATTCACATATTAATGCACATTACTTAAGATTGAATTTAATTATGTTACTCCTATGAGACACCTAGAGAATTATTTAATGTAAACATACAATTTTCTCCCAATAACCAATATGAACTTTCAAACCCAAGCCCTTTATAATCTAAATACACATAAGCGTTATAAGGCTCACACAAGGGCTAGTGTACAACCTCATGCTGGAGGCTGTCACACTCTGCTCTCATACTCTGCAGTTGTTGATCTCTCTCTATGATCTATCGATCCCTCTCCACTATCTGAGTCTACATGACTGCTAGCTGTGTCTAGAGAGTCCTCACTCTCTCTCTTAGTGTGCGGATAATATCCGTTGGCGTCTGCTCCCGAGGTATCTCCTCCTCTCCTCCCTCAGCTGGCTCATCCCTCTATTATCACACCTGTTGAGGGACAGCTCTCTCTCCCATATCCCCCTCACCGCCAATACCACCTCTAGTATCTACACCTGGAGCTCCCTCTCCCTCACCTCTGACTACACCTAATGAGCCACCCTCTCCCCTCCTTCGTCATCGCCTAGTCACTAGTACCCTACTGCTTCTTGTACTAGGATCACCTCCTGTCCGCCTTGGTGGATCTGCTCTCCGTCCCTATACTTGTGTTGGTGCATCCTCTCAACCCTCATCAATCTGAGGTGCTCACTCTCCTGGGTCTATGAACCATGGGAATGGATGTCTCAAAGAATAATCTTTGTACTCTGGGGTCACCCCCGCATCAACAATATCCTCTAGATAATCTCAGCGCTGTGGCTAGAGGCCTATCATCTCTTGTACTGCTAAAGCATACGATAAATTTGGACCCCATCCCTTCCTCTCCTCATCCCCAAACCAATCGTAAGCAGTAAACTCCTAAGATATAGCATGTACTCGCTTGTACTACCTCATCACTCGACTAACAACAAACTGCTCGATCACTATCTATGATCTCCCAATGAGTGAGCATGTCATGAACATCAATCTCTGCTCATGCCTCCAATCATCCCACTCCTCTAACCCCTTGTATGGCCTCTAGACAACTACAATCAGATCATCCAGCTGACGTCTCCAGAAACCTGTCTTGCCTAGGTGGGGCTATGTCAAGTAACCTAAATATCGGCACACAATGGGCTAATGTGCCTCTCTCAAATCATCCACCATTGGCTTGCACACTAGGATATGCTCCCATGTCCATAACTATAAAACAAGAACTCCTATATCCATGCTCTTCGCATCTCGGTATGCGATCTCATGCATCTCATGGTACATGTGTGCTAGAAAGCAAGATCCCCAAGCAACTCATGGCTGATGTGCCTTTCTCAAATTAGCCACCACTGACCTGCACATTGGGATATGCTCCCATGCCCATATCTATAAAACAAGAACTCCTGCAGCCATGCTCTTCACATCTCGGTATGTGATCTTGTGCATCTCATGGTACATGTGTGCTAGCAAGCAAGATCCCCAATCTAATCTGCTAGGCTAAGACACTAACATCTCCAAAATACTAACCCAACCACACAATAATCCCCGCTGACCTTTATCTGGCATAACAAAACATCCTATCAACCCAGCCAATACACAAGCAATGGGAAATCTTCCTCCATATCTGCTCATCAGGTCATCCCATGAAATGGATCAGACTATCAGACTGTCATCCTAGAAGACCCTGCATAATTTTGTGATCCCCACCTATGGAGATGAATCATAATCTACTCAGCTCCCTGAAAATGGAATCCTCAAAATCCTGTATACATCCTCGGGAGTAATAGTCATCTCCCTAGTAGGCAGGTGAAATGTGTTATGCTCTGAATGAAATCTCTCCACTAATGCACTCAGTAATCCATGATTCACACGAATATGTGGCATCTGCAATAAGTGTCCAAAACCACATGCCTCAACATGAGCTCTCTGAGCATCTAAGATCTGTCTAACTAATCTCATGGTCAGCAGATAGGTACACCAAAACTGTACGTCTAACAAGCTAACTTGCAAAATTGAACAAAAACTCATTAGTACGCAATACGAATTGAGTTAGAAAGTTGTCAAAAGTGCCCATGAATCCAACTAAGCAATCACATAAATCAAAATTTTAATTTTTGATGCTAAAAAAGGTTCACTTTTTTTCAATGAGTAAACACAAAGGGGCAGAAAATCATAAGAGTAAATCCCATGAAACGTACAAGTAAACTCTATGATACGAGTCACCACACAATGCAGAACGACTAAACATGCCCTAATGAACATGCTCATGTGACCTAAGGGTATCCACTAAATGACAAAACAAATAACTTTATATGAGTAAACACTATTTAGCAGTTACTCATATGAGTAACCCTACATGGCAGAATGACGAAACGACTGAGAACAAGTTCAAACCAAAATTCAAACGAGAAATTCATAAAAAAAATTCACAAATTTGGAAATTTAATCAGCTCAAGATTGATCACTTACCACATGGGGATAGTTCCTAGGTCGATTATGTTGTCTTTGCAGCTCGAATCGATGCGTATGCGCAAGAATTGCCATTTTTCTCCAGAGAAGGTTTTTTGAATTTTTAAACTTTGAAAAGTGAAAATGAAATGAAATGACCCTTTTCACCCCTTATATAGAAAACCCTAATTTTTCAACTTTCTCTGATGGACATGAAAATTTTACCCTTGACTAAATCGATCATCCTCAGACCATTTTCAAGATCAAAATTGAAATATGAGATCATTTTTCTAGTCAAAATCTCACAATGTTGACCAATTGGTACTTTCGTCTTCAACTCACTTTTTCTCATCATTTTTCGCTCAAATCACCTCTGATTTCAACTTAATTCTTTAATACATCTTCATGATCAGATTATCATCGCTAAATCTTTTTATCCTTTCAAAATTGCCTAAACTCATTGTAACCTCGCCATCTTTCGATTTCACTCCTGAGGGGGCATCATCATTATCAATGATTACATCATCAAAAGTCAAATTTTTTTTCAAATCTTCATCTAAAGTCGAGCAAAAAATCTTTTTAATCAAAGATTAATCAAACAAAACCATATTGTTCTTCAAAATCAAATCAATCTCTAGGAGCATATCAGTTTCATCACTTCAAATCAAGTTGATATTGTCTTCGTCTGAATCACGCTTAATTCAAGTCAGTGTTCAGTTTCATCGCATCAAATCAAGCTGAATATTTTCTCTAATCAGTTCTTGTTCAATCAAGTTCAGAATTAGTTTTGTCTCTTCGCTCAATCTAGTTCAATCAAGTTCTAGATCGATACTCATTTCTTGATCCATCAAGTTCAAGATCGGTATCTCGCTCTTTCTTGGTCCTAGTTCAATCAAGTTCAAGATCGATGTCACTTTAATCAACCTGTTCAACTTCATCACTTCAAATCAAGCCGAACATCTCACTCTTCATTGGTTTGTGATCCATCAAGTTCGAAGCTGATAATCTAATCGACATTAAATTTTCTTTGAATCAATGCATTGCTCGCACATCAATTCAAAGAGGGGCAAATATAATACCCTAGAAATGGTGATCTAAACCATAGGCCCCTAATCTCGACTACATCACCAAGGTCCTAACCAAAGGCAAATTAAATTAATCTTGAGCACATAATTAATTAATTCTTAATCATCAATGTCACATGGCAAATATATCATTCAATATTAATTAAATATTCATTTAATTAATTAATCATTCCAAGTAAATCAATTTAATCAATTATCCTATTTATTTAATTAAATATCCTAGTATATTTAATTAATAAATCAATTTGCCATTAAATCATTAAAAAGGAATTAATTTGAAAAAGAATTAAAATTGAGAAAAGAAATCAAAATGGAATTAAATGGAAAAATCTCATAAAAGCAATTAAATCAATTAAATATCAAAATTGAATATAAAATATGGAATAAATTAGTTTTTTTTATTTTATCTTAAAATTAGTTCAATTTACTTTAAAGCTGAGAAAAGTAGCCAATCACATCAATTCACCTAGATTGTGCTTCCTCTTGGAGAATCTTTGTCGCTCATCGTTGATCGATCTTGACCGCTCGTCTCTCTCTGGATTTTCTATAAATCCAGGCCCTCATCTCTCATAAAAAAAGAACCTGGAGATTATTGTTATTATGCTATTTTTGTTCTAGGCTTATTGAGATTTGTGCATTGGAGATATTACATATTAGTTATTGCATATTTAATGTTCATTCATATTGCTTAAATCATGTTAGATTAATCACGCATATCTACCTTAATCTTGCATCCATTTAGCTCAATTTCATATTCATATAGATTAAATCCTTCATTTAAGTGTCGTCTAGTCATTGGTGTTGCATATACAAATCTGAGAGCAAAACTAAACTCACATCTACTAGAAGGCAATAGGTCGCTTTGTAATGGTTTTATTATTCATTATTCATTATTGATTTACTAACCATGCATCTAATGACTTAATTGAAGGGTTGTGTATTCAAATACATATACAAATACAAATCCACTTTTCACACACAGAGATACAACAAGGAGAAAGAAAGGTAAGTTCTACAAATTCTCTCAATCGTACATTAACAACCTCAATCCTTCATGACCTACTACGCAGGTATAAAGGAGGCTTTATGACAAAAAATCAAACTAAGACCAGATATTAAATCTATTTCCTATTATTTAAGGAGGTAAGATCTTATGAATATAGATACGTATGGAAGATGAGCATGGACAAAAACCCTTGCTTCTAGATTATTTAATATGTTATGGGAATACACATCCACACTCCAAAGTCTGATTTGTAGGGAATGGATTTAGAAAGAAATTTAGGAAAAAATATATTTTATCCATATATTTATAAATAAATAAAAAAGGTAATATGAGACCATATGCTAAAACAAATTTCGTCAAAGATTCTACAACTTTCGCAATGCTAGACAAATTGTAATTTTCTAAAAAAATTTACAGAGAAAGGGAACATTTAAAGGGAACCTTGGATTTCTTTGAAGATTGTGAGCTCAATGCTTCCATCCTTGATCCAATACATCTGTTGCGTCTTACACCTTGCCTCTCTTTAGTTCTCCAAATCATAATGATACTCATTGTAGAAATAGTACATTCTTAGAGACAAATCCTTCCTCCCTCCAATTTTCGCAATTGCCAGATCAGTAAATCGTATCATCCTACTGCTTTCTAGATACAAAAGATCAACTTCCCTTATGATTTCTCCCCATAAAATTTTGTCTCTCCTCTCAAACGTCATTGTCTATGCAACACCTAGACTTACTGTTTGATCGTGTTTTAAAAAAAAATTAAAATTAAAATATAACAATTTTTTTTTTCAACTAATTATTAAACACAATCAATGGTAAATTTTGAGTGCTGGATAAACGTTGCCACTAGAAGGAGGCCAAAAAAAACAATAAGATGAAGAAATTAAAGAGGCCTTTGAGCAAAAAGTGGGCGAGAAGCTGGAAGAATTTGCCAAGCAACAACAAGAAGGTTAAAAGCAAGCGCTTTAGGAAAACTTAGCTCAACAAATTCTCTAACCCCCACTACTCCATGAAGCACCTGCAAGACAACAGTATGAGAAACAAGAAGAAGTATATGAGGGATAGAAAGAAGATAAACATGAGCAAGAACAATAATTGGGATCCCATATGGTAACCACCCAAGTTACCACACAAGGTGAACAATTGGATTTTAGCAGCCACAATGGTTGAATTTTAATTTTCAAAAGAAGAAGAAGTTTGATCTTCTAAGTATCACTTTACAAGAAGCAATTGCCGAGTCACCAAGGAGGCCCAAGAAAGATAAAAATCTCCACCACCTCTCAAGGAGTGACTTTGGTGATGTTGTGGCTAGCATTGCCACTCCTGCACAAGGTACCAGAGAGGAAGAACAAGCATCTCCAAGGTGCCAAATCTCCCAAGTAAATCTTGGAAAGTAGACCAAATGGGGGGAGGTAGCTCCCTAGATGCAACCACTACCTCCATAAAGACAAGGATAGAGAAGGAGCACAAATCTAAGAAAGAGGTCAAGGCTCAACTACAACAATACAAACCGTTTCTCATTGAGATGTCTAAACCACTGGATTCAATATCTAGAGATACTCTACCTTCTACCTCAACACTCCCACAAGAAGAAGTCAAGTCATTGTATGAAATGAGGAAAGTAGCAACTACTGTCAATACTTGGGTAGGAGATCAGCTGAGTAAGGTTAGGATGTTCCTCCAAGACACTATGGATATCTATGAGGATGCCCATCTCATTGAAAGGTGTATGATCCTACTTACTACCCAGTGGTAGGCTCAATCGACCAATGTTGCAAAGTAGGTTAGAATATTGAAGAAGATCAAAGACTTGGGTGAGGAAGTGATTAATAGAGAGGATGTACTAGGGGGAGAAGACTTTGGTGTTCTACAAGCCTCTATTGATGGTTTGGAATTCAAGTTAGACACTATAGACCAATGTAGATCCAGAGAATTGGAAAGGCATTAACCACTTTTAAGTCTCCTTGATGAATATGAACAATATGATGTGAGGGTCTTGGGTAAGCATGGATTGGAAATTATTCAAACGGGTTCACTCAATTTAGAGGAAGTACTTGGATAGTGGGATACATATAAGTCATAAAAATTATCTCCTGTCATTGAATTCAATACCGATGTTATCCTCCAGTCTTACCAAGCAACTCAAACAATGGATAAACTGGTCGGTAGGATGGAGGAACTGAGAGAAATTCTAAGGGTTGCCAAGTTCTACATTGAGTACTTGGTGAGATAACCTCAAGCTTTAGTTGAGTGTTACTTGGGAAATTACCAAAGCTACAAGCAGAGTAGGCAGTGAATAGGTAGATCACCCTTAATTCACCCTAGTTTTGGTAGGCAGGAAGACAGAGTCATGATTCGTGGAGGTGGAATTTATAATCTAGACAGTATCAACCTAGACATGTACTCAACATGCATCCCACCACCAAGCTAAAGCTACACTCCATTTGTATGGAACTGCTAATATACTTAGTGGTCACTCATTACCTAGTGTTAGTTCAGTGAGGTTCAAAAGCAGCAACTTGCATGTCAACTATAACCTCCAGCTTTTCGTAGTTGAGTCTTAGACATACTTCATTCCTATAGTATAGGGGACCAAATACCATAAATGTAATGAATCGGGCCATTTTGAGGGTTGGAGGCCATAGTTAGGATTTTATTTACAATATTTTCATTTCCAACATTTTAGGTTTCAAACTTTGTTAAACTCTCCTAGTATTAGTGCTCGCTGGTACCTTTATTTTCATAATTAATCAATGCAAGTTGTTTCATGGATTGCACATTTCATGATCTTTGTTGAATGAAGTTAGTATTTATTTAATCTAATATCTTCTCTCATTCTAGATAGCATAATTGTTCTAAATATTGTGAATTCCATTATTATGGTATGTAAAGTTTATGATCAACTCTTTTTTTATGTAAGATCATAGACCTTGCATGTAGACAAAAGTTTCACTTGTTGTTGTCTAGTCTGTTATTGATAATACCTGATTAGTTGAAATATTTATTTGAAGTTTAACAATCTTGCATGGTTATGTTTGTCTTCTCCTTTTTCTCTATATCTTTTGCATTTTATTTCTAAGTAGATCCATGTGAGTGTCCTCTACAACCAACATACCACCTTGATTGAATAAGTCACGTGAACCTTGAGTTACCCTCACACAGTTGTGACCCAACAAATAGGACCTTGGTGAGTGTGGATTTTGTAATTCTTTCTCTTTTCAGGAGAGGTTCCACTTCACAAAGCCTGCATGTTAGGTGAGTATAAAAGGCCCATCAACAGAGCTGATGGTAGTTGATGCTGCAAAAGTATTGTGGTGGGAATTCATCAATCATTCATGATACTCTGATTTTGTAGCCTTTTTTTTTGTAAGTGTTGTAATTCTCAGGGAGTAGTGAAATTCCTTTGGTTGTAGCCATAAAACTATGATTCTGGGAGTTGTAGCTTCCCTAGTTTGTGGTCTGAAAACAAAGTTGTAATCCTATTTATATTATTGCGAGGTTGGATTGGGATAGTAGCTCCAAGCAGCTTTCTCACTGTGGCTTTTCCCTTTTTTGGTTTCCCATGTAAATCTGGTGTCTTCCTATGTAAATGTGGTGAATGTTCTATTTCATTATTGCTAACTTGTTTTTTAATAGGGGTTTGAATTGACATAGATGCTAAAGGGTTTTCAATTTAATTGAATATTGATTCACCCCCCCCACCTCTCAGTATTTTGTTGTGTTTAACAATATGTACATGTATAATCATTATATAAGTCATGCTACAATAAGTTATATAAAATTTCTTTAAACTATTAATTCAATTAAAACTATGCTCAATTACCTTTCCTTGGTTGGTCAGTTAACTATCAAAGGTTGGAAAAAGTTGCACCTCGTCCGCACTTGGAGTATCCTACAAGAGTAAAATAATATCAACATATAGATTACTATAGAATTTAATTAATTACAATTAAAATGATATCAATATACAATAAACAAATTGTAAACATCAATATGCAAAAAAGTATACTCTATAACTCTCTAGGACAAATTAAATAGCCAAAATGGTGTCATGTTGGACCTGTGTCATATCATCCTCGGACATCAATTGTTAAATGGACAACATAAATATACATTAGTACTAACATCTCTTATAAATATTAATTTTAGATAAAATACACTATCAAATTACTTTAACTCTTACCACTACTTCATGTTGATAAAATTCAACATCCTCCTCATCTCTAACACCTGGTGACTCTCCTATAAATCCTCTTGCCCCTTTCATCTCATGTGGAACATTTGATATATGATTGACCTCATAATCGACTATGTCAAGGGGAGGCTTAGTAGCCTATCCAAGAGGACCTAAACATGTGTGTTTTCATGTAGCGCAAGTATGGGGAACACAAATATGTGGAGATGAGGATGGTATACTAGCATCAAGAAATCCACTATGTGCATCAAGTTCGTGCGACTAAGAGAATCAAGAGCTTTATGTGATCAAATGGCTAGCCAAAGAGTGTATGGCCAAGATGCTTTAGGATGTTGTATCTGCAATAATATCTAGGTGTTGTATCAAATATGGGGACAAATAGAAGGAGAAGGAATAAATGGGCCTTGTAATACTCAAATTACCCCAAGTCCATCCTGAGGCATTCCTTTACCCACACCTTGGAAATAACTCATGTCAAAGTAGTTAACAAGCTTACCTTGTGACAAACTCAACATATAGTTTCCAAAAAAAATATTGCAGGACATCAAGATTGTTATTGGGTAGTTTATCAAAAGCCATCCAGTAACGATCCAAAAAAATATCTATGATACCCTAATGTGTTCACCATTTAATCGAATATTTGGGCTTACACGCATCAACGAGTTGTCTAATTTTAGGACCAACAAAAAGTTGGGCTAATTGGGATTTGGAAATTAGTTCCTTCACTTGACCATATGATAAGACATCAACATATAGTTGTCTCATCAAACTCTATAAAAGAAATTATTTTGGCGTGTCAAGGTTTCAATGCTAGAAATTATTAACTCTAAGGTGGCTATCATTGAGGATAATTGAGGGTGATTATTGTATGATTGGAAAATGTTCTTCATTTTAGTCAAATTGACATTAATCGTCTTGAATCGAAGGATGGTTTTGTAGGGGAGAGTTTGGTGATACAAGAGGATTTGACTGGGCAAGGTTTGGATTTTCAACCATTGGTAAACTTGATTGAAGTTGAAAATTAAAAAAGTAACAAATTTTCAATTACAAACTAAAATTTATATAAAAAAACCTAATTTACACTAAAACAAACAAAAAATAAAGCAAATGGTGATTTAAACATACTTTGCAAGATTTTGCTCACAAATTGGTGATTTGATGAATAGATATCAATTATATTATGATATTTGATTTCTCTCATCACTCTCTTTGTTGTTGTTTCCATCATGGGTTAAAATGACTCATTTTGACCCTTTTGTTTTATTTTTTGTCAAAGCAAACATATATTTGTTTGTTGACATTGGCTCTTTTTAAAAAGAAGTGTTTAAAACTGAAATATATAATATATTATATATCATATAATATAATATATATCACATAGTATATAATAGATATTTTGATATATGATATTGTAGCATTGTAAATTGTATATGCATACAATTTTTTCCTCACCTTGGCATTCTATCTTTCGATGACTGATGCCCACCTTGATTATGCTCACACCCTTCACAAATCTTTATTTTCACCTTCTCTCCTATCTTGTCCTCAAAGTTGAGTCCTGATTCTCAGGACTAAGACACTAGGGAGCCCTAGTCCTAGCTCAAGACCATGGCACCATAATGACTTGGTCCTCTCAATCATGATCCAAATTCGGTCCTCACAATGGTCACATCAAGTGAGCATAAATTTAGATCCCATGTTGGCCTACTCTAAAAATTCAAATATTTTTTGGACAGTTAAGTATAAAAGTAGGCCTACCCCACTCATTTGAAATCTAACAAAACCTAGGTCATCTCATCTAAGTTAAATTAAACTCTAGTGAATTCAATTCAATTGAGAAAGCAATCAAATATCTATCAAGCATTAGAGAAGAAGTGAAGTCAAGTTCAAATATTTAAGATGGCATCCATGATCAACCTTTTGTGAGGATTCAAGCAAGCTTCATCAAGGTATACATATCAATTAAAATCATTCAATTTCAAATATAGCGTTTCCCTCAAAAGGAAAGCAGTTTATTATAATTCAATTCTATTTCCATTACAATTATCATTTTGATTTCAAGGTTAATTCTTAAATAGAGATCTGACCCAAGGCAAATCCCTATCCACAACCCCTTTATATCTCTTTATGTGTACAAGTAGTTGACTTAGGAGATGTGATTGAATATTCCAATGGATTCAACAATGATGAATAGGTTTAGATTTTGGCATAGTGAAAAGAAGAGGACGAGGGTGACCTACCATCTCGGTCCCAAAAATTCTACCCAAGGTTCTAATAGTGGATTCAATGCATCACCCTAATCCAGAAAAGATCTTACTTGCTCATCTCAGAGTTATAGGACCAGGATGACCTACCATTCTGGTCCTGACAATTTAGTCCAAACTTTTTAGGAACAAATTCTAATCTTATTATTTTGCTCAGATCCTTGTTTGTGGCTTCTTCTGATATCTATAGTAGTCTATTATTAGTATGACACTTCAATTGTCCATTTTTTTGTCCTAACTTCACAATTTACATCCAAATTTCAACTCAAAAGGGGGAGACAACAAATTGGTTAATTCAATTAGTGTTTCATACCTTTTCCTAATTGAATTGTGGCTAGATCTATTAAATTTACCCACCCCACCCCCCCCCCCCCCCCCCCCACCCTTTTGAAATTTTTGGTCCCTAGGTAAGATTAATGATTTTATTATCTTAATTGTTGAAACCCTAATTTTATCACCAAAACATTTTGGTGAACTTGACTTATTCCATGCTTATTTCCAACTTATTTTCTTAGATCTAATTTGTATGCACTTTAACATTTAAATTTTCACTCATAAATCATAATGCAATTGAATTATGTAAATTTAGAGGTTAAATTCATAAAAACCCTTAGTCCTTGTTCTAAAATTGACTTATGGGTTGCATAATTTTTCAATTGTATTTTCAGAGATGATTTTTGTGACATGTTTTGTTCAGTTTAGATACATCTTGTGTTCAAATTCATAATTCACATTATTTAATTCCTTGGTTAATGAATCATTTTACAAAGGAATTGCATTTTTCAATCATAGTTTCCAATCTTTACCTTCAATTTTCCTCCTTTGTGCATGAGTTTCGTTACCCTTAGTCCTACATACAATATTCTAGTGAGAAGAAGTTATAGACTTCATGGGGCTTCCCAAGGTTTAAACACTATGGATATGAAGCCTCAATTAGCTAACCTATTCCATGTGAATGTTGGTGCTTCCTTTAATCCCACCACATATCCCCTTTCACCTCATAATTCTCATGATGAGTACGAATCACTAAGTAGGGTTACTATTGACCAATTCGAGAAGATTGATAATTAGTTTTAAAATATTCAACAACGGATGGGTCAACAATGCCCAGATAATGAGACAATCCCCTTGATTGAAGTATTGAAAAGAATGGTTCAAAGTGATAAGTTTAAAGGTGTGGATTTGTTGCATGGCCTTGCTCATATTATTGATACTAATATTATTGTTACCAAATTTCTCCTACAACTAAATTTGGTGACCTAATGAGGCCTAACACATTGTAGATGAAGAAAGGTACATAAAAAAAATTCATAGAAATCTTCATTTTGCACATTATGATCTCAAAATAGAAAGCTTATTTCATTATGCAAATACTTTCCAAGAAATAGCAACAAAAGATTGTATAGAAATAGCTTTTTATTTACATAAATGTGTAAGGACCCACACAAGTCGTGGGTATGACTGGAAAAGTAGAACAAATAGAATGATATGAACATATAAATAAGAAAAGAGAGAGAGAAAGATCTATCATTTCCTCTCAATGATGAACCACTGGTTTGTTGAAGCTGCATCTTCGTCTTCATGCTCCTAGTGCTACTAGAGTGCCTGCAAGGGATGGAGACCAAGTGTGTTAGAGCTCGGGATCTTTGTTCCTTTATTAATCTACTTATATGCATACACATTAGAGTATAAATGGAGGAAAATTAGATCAGGGCAAGCAAGCAAATCAAAGAGATCGAAGTAAAGAATCATCAGAAACTTCATTAGCTTCTTATTTTATCTAACTTGTTTGTTCACTGTGCAAGTATAAGATAGGTTTCCATTTTATAAATATCAAGTATGTGGGTTAAAATGGGCTTCCACGAGGGTTGAGCTCATCATACCAGTCATCACTCACAGAGTGACACGAATCAGTTGTTAACCAAAAAAGCAATTGTATCTGCAGTCCCATTTATTATCATTCAATGACAACATGAACAACCATCCAATGGCAATATATGCAACAACAAATAAAATTGCACTCAACAGTCAACAAAGTGATTAAAGCCACACAACAAGCAAGAGGATTGCATAAAAGATAGTCAAAGATTAAAAAAAGTCCCTAATAAGGGCATCCACAATGTGCATGAGTTTGAGACATCAAGCCAATGGACTGTTCATAGTAAGAAAAGACATTTCAAGAGAGCATTAAACAGAGATCAATCCTTGACAGAGACTAATGCTGCTCACAGGTCAATAACAGTATAGACATATGCATGGCTGACCTCAATAATGGTATTAAAGTATTACAAAGATATGAATCTTCTAAGTTTTTTAATAAGTAAGGACTGAGACAATGAAACAAAAGAACAAAGTTGCAATTTTGTTACATATGATGCAAATCTCAACAATGTAAAAGTCCAAATATAGAAGACCTCTACCAATATACAGTCCTAAGAAGATACATCAATGATCAACCACAATGACAAAAACAATCAAGACAAAAGATATAATCATGTAAGAGATATACATCAAGAAGCAGTATATATATTTACTTCAAGAGTAAAAGGCATAAAGAAACTGTCCAAAGACACAAAAGAGTGCCAATATTGTCATCAAATTTCATTCTCATGAGTTCCAAGCAAGCTCAAAATATATAAAAGTATTGGATGTCTATGACAGCAATAAAAGATCATAAGAATAGTGTGGTGACAATGCAAGAAAGTTCCTAAGATAGTCAAGGATGTCTAAGACAGTGAGATCAATTATATTCATGAGCCACACAATCTTCAAATACAATAGAGATCTCCAAGACCATAAGAGGAAGCAATTCTAACAGCAATGTATGATTACATTGTTATTAAATAATGTTTTATGTGATATGGCAAATAATGACAATCATAGTCATCGACATGATAAAGAGGAGCTAACACAGATTCAAGACTAATAATTTGAAGAATTAAGTTTTGAGAAAATGATAGTCCTTTACAAGAGATATCAGTAGGTAAAAATAGAATACAGTCCACATTTAGTAGCAATATCATGGCCAATAATCATTGAAAATAAAACAAAGGTTTTTACTATGAGAGCAGCCTATGTTATCAAGAAGGCAGTATATAGTAATAAACAAAAGGGGCAACATCAAGACATACCACAATATAGTTTCATTCAATCTTTGCTAGGTTAGTTTGACATTATCAAGATAGGATAGTGAGGATGGGAAATAGTACCCAATCAGACACTTATGGCAGTCTCAAAGCATGTGAAATAATAATGCAAGCCACAAAGATGATTATAGAGCATATATGGTGATAATCAAGGCACAATTTAAGCTACACAGCGACTGCATTCATAATATAAAAGATTTGAAGAAGAGATAATGATTCAAGTCCAAGAACCACAATTACAACTACAACACCAAAAGCCATGAAATACAACTATTCACTCAAAGAGAAGTACTTGACTGCGAATACAAAATGCAGGCTAAACCATCAAGATAGTCAATATACACATGTTTATTCATCAAAGAGCATGGGGAGATCTAGAATAGTGAAATGTAACCATACTATAGTGCCTTAATGAAGATAAAGAGCCATCACAGTACCTGGAAAGCAATCAAAGGGTTATGAATACATAGTGAGAGGATAGTCAACTAGACCTTAAGATTACAACCACCAAGGTAATCTCTATCAAAGAAGAATACAATGATCTCAAAGGCCGCTACAAATGCATAAATACATGGTATTATCAGTTCATAAGACAATGACTATCATCAGCCAAGAATACACAGTGCATATAAATTTATAAGATCAAGGGCAATGTTTGAATGGAACAGTGATAGTTACATGTGCCAAATGGACAGTGGGTAGCATGGAAGAAGCACCAACTAAACAGTGATTCATAGTCACAAGAAGCATGTTGTAACCTAAAGCAGAGAGTTTATATGGTGTACATAAAATGATTCCAATCACTATATCATTCCAAAGATTCATCAACACTGACATAGTCATAGTAGTAGCAGTTTAATGGCCATGCCATGAGCACAATATACTTCTCACAGTCAACTCATCACAAATGAAAAGACATGAGAAAGACAATAAAAATCAAGGCACATGAAATAAATAATCCCAAATCAAGATAAAAGCAAAGATAAAGAGTAATAGATGCATTTGGAAAACTGTAGCATTCATGCTTTGACAACCACAAGGAGAGATCATATGAGCATAACACACTGTCTAAGCTACAGTTAGGTCAAAACCCTAGTACATGCAAGAAATATGATTTTTGTTTTGATGAATAGGCCTTCTCTATTAGATAATAATATTAAAGTACATATTCACAAAAAAAGGTCGGGGGATACAAGATCACCCCGCGAGAGTCACACGGCAAGAAGATGGAGCCAAAAAACAAAGCTATTCATCAAAAAAATTCCTCAAGCAACCAATGTAGTGGCAGCCAAGGGGGGAGGATCTTGATCATCTTTCTTGCCCCATACATTAGCAGGGCCAGGAGTCGGGTCCAACATGGACCATCCATCTTCTGGGTCTTTTTCTTCTTCTCCTTCCTCCTGCTTAGGAGGCGAAATAGCTAGAGCCAAGTGAGGAAATTTGGAGGTGTTGGCAGCAAGCCACCCAGAACCATCACCGGTAGCAAGAGCCAAAGTAATAGGAGTAGCAGAAGGCCACCTCGAGGCAGAGCCACGACGCAAAGGAGAAGCCGAGTGGTGCCTCCACGCGTCATCTCTCCCACCAGAGGAGCAACGAGGAGCTTGGGACCGTGGGGTCTGAGAGCGTCGGGCAGAGGAGCTTCAGCCATAGCGGCGGCCACAGGGCGGAGTGCGGTCGGCAGAAATAGAATTCGACACACTCTAGCAACCACACAAGGGTCATTGGCCCAATGCTAAAGGAGCTCCTATAAGTGGCCCACCTCAAGAGCCACATTATCAACTTGTACCTAAATCTGCATTAATACATTATTACAAATGCAAGCTTTAGCATAGAGCGAGACATTAATATCCAAAGAGCTGTGAGTAAAAAGAACAACATTTCTATCTTTCCAAAGAGTAAATAGGATCTCCATTTTGAAAGAATGCCATATTTGGGAAAAATTTAAGGGGATTCTAGGCGAATCTCCCAAAAGAGCCATATGCCAAGAAAAGGGCTTAGGCTGAAAAGACCGAAAGAAATCATTGATCCAGCTCCAATACTGTTGAGCTCTTCTACATAGCCAAAAAATGTGCATAAAAGTTTATGGGTGACCACAAAAGGGGCACGGGGAATCAAGAACCCCCAAATGTTTAAATCTGGAACCCAAAGGCAACCCTTGAAAAAGAACACACCAAGCAAAGTGTGCAATCTTGGGTTCAGTGGTGGCGGACCAAACAACAAGAAACCCAAGTCTCCAGGATTTCTAAGAAGACTGCAAATGCCACCGCTGGTTAAGAATATGGACCATAGGTAGATGAGGCACCAACCAAAGATAAAACATTTTGGGTTTGTAGCTGGTGAAAGGAGTTCAAGGATACCACTTCCAATCCTTCCACCAAGGTCTGACAGACTGAATTCCAAGCTTATGTAATAGATGTGAGGGTAAGGTCAAAACCAGAAGGTCATAAGTCTGTCGATCAGGTTGAAACAGGACCTGGAGGTCATCCCATGATGAGAGACTCATAGAAACTTTGGAAAATAGGTCCTTAGGTGTTTGAATGTTGCGTTTGTGAAAACGCGGAGCAATAACACCCTGGATTTTGGCTAGCGGTAACCCTTGCACCTGAAAAAGAGGTGACCACCAGAGGTTGTGTTGATTCATGGAGATCCCATCACAAAAACCATCACTCGCCCACCAAAGCCAAGGCTTAATAGCTTCCCAAGCACGCCAGATGCTTTTAACAACAAAAATACCTTGGATCTGAATTGGGTCTTTCATAATGAGAATGGTTTGAAAACCAATCCCCTTCCAAGCCAACCTATTGGCAGGAAACCCCAAAGAAATGCAATGCCGAAGAAGGATTTTCCAAGCTTTGTTGCCAAATAAGGCTCTATGATCCATTTAGCACATAAAGGAAGCCCTTGTTTTTGGGTAGAAATAAGTTCGAGCCCTCCGGACTCCTTGGGAAGACAACAATACTCCCAAGTGACTCTGTGAAAACCTTGATGGTCGGAACCAGAGGCTCACAGAAAAGCCTGCATAAGTCTTTCCAACTTCATGTAAGAGGCCTTAGAAGGAGCCCAACATGAAGAGTAATAGACATGAGTGACAGCCAAAACCTTCAAACAAATTTGAAATTTTCTAGCCAGAGAGAGAGGCTTGGTTATCCAATAGGCTAATTTTTTCTCAATCATGGCTAAAACAACATTCCAAAGTTCCACAAGTGAAGTTTGAAAGGCAAAAGGAATGCCCAAAAAGTAAATTTTTTTGCCATGATAAAGCCATTTCCAGCCATATTGAAGAATCCAAGGTGGAGCAGGAAGAAAAGACTGCCTATAACATTGCGTCTTATACCATTTAATGGTTGAGCCGGAAGCCAAGAAAAAAGTGTCCAGACATTGAAGAGCATCCTGAACATTATCTTCTTCCTTAATGAGAGTGAGAAAGGTGTCATCCGCAAAATGGCCATTGATAATTTGAGAAGGTGACTCAAGCAGGGAGATTCCACAGACACGTCCAACAAAGATGGCGTTAGCAAGTAAGTACCCAAAACCCTCCGCCACAAGAACTTATAAAGTAGGAGCTAGAGGACAGCCTTGGCGAATGGATTGGAAAAGACCAAAAGCCTCAGACTGACAACCATTGATGGTGATGCAAGCCGAGGCATCTCTGAATTACATCTAGACAAACTGAATGAATCTAGGGCTGAAGGTAAGAGCTTTGAGCATAGCCAAAATAAATGGCCACTCAATGTGATCATACGCTTTAGTGAAGTCAATCTTAAGGAAGATTTCCCACTGTTTGGAGCGTCGAGCCCAGTCCATCCCTTCCCAAACAACAACAATATTATCTAGAATAAACCTGGACTTGATAAATCCTGTCTGCTCCGAGCGAACAATCAAGGGCAAGAGATGAAAAATCTTGAGATCCAAGGCTTTGGCAATGATCTTATACGAGACATTGAGCAAGTTAATAAGCCTCCAATTGCAAATATCCTCTGGATCCCCAACCTTAGCGATAAATTTGATGTTATCACGTTTAAGCATCTTTCCCAGGGACTGGGAATGAAAAGCCTCAAGGTAGACCTTATGTAGGTCAGGACCAACACAAGGCCAAAGGGCTTTGTAGAACTTGCAAGGGAAACCATCACACCCAGGGGCTTTATCATCCACCATAGAAGAAACGGCTTCCTTGAGATCATCAATGGTCAGTAAGAGATCACAAAAGGTTCATTGAGACTTGGAAAGCCTTTTGGGGACAACAGTTAAGCAATCTTGCAAACCTTGGGCTCTGGCCAGAGAGTTTCCCTGTGTTTTGAACACCTCCTCATAATGATAGACAAAAGCTTGCAGAATATCAGACAGCTCGGTGAGAACAACATGCCCCTCTTTGATTTTCTTAATCTCAACAGAGGTATGACGGGTGCGCAAAGCCAGGAAAAACTCTTTGGAGGCCCTGTCACCCACCTTGAGCCAATGTAACCTGGGTTTTATTTGAGCTCCTCTGGCAGAGTAATTATCTGCAACTTGTTTCTGATGACGGAGTTGGGCTAACCAAAGTTGTAGGTTAGAATCAAAAGGATTTGAGGCCAGAGATTTTGTGGTAGCACAAAGATCTTTGGTGGTCGCATCATACGAGTGCCTACGGTACATGGAAAGTTGTCTACCATAAATGCGCATAAACCTCATAGAGCAGTTAATGGCATCATTCCACCATGCAATCCAACTAGTGTGATGATGAGGCCTTGGTTCCAGATTCCAAACCCTTTGAATGTGGGCCATCGTGGCTTGATGATGTAGGAGAGACGTGTTGAGGTAAAACTATGTCTTGGAAGGACGTGACCTAGCTGGATACCATTCAATGCTAAACTTTATGGGGAAGTGATCAGACAATGTCACATCAACAAGATGAGTGACGGGCATATCTTGATCTTCAGAAAAAGAAAAAAAAGATTGTGCAATTATCATAGCATGATCAAGCCTTTTAAAATTCTGTCTGAGCCAGCTCTGAAATTACAATAAGTGTGCCAGACCCCACCTAGGCAGTGGCGGTTGGTGTTGGGGTCGAAAAGACCCAACTTATTACGCATATAGTACTAGGATTCCCTCTCGCTAGTTGTCCATCAAAAAGGCAAAATTTTGTCCTTATCGGTCGCCACCTCAACTAAATTCAAGTCACCACACATGACCCAAGTTGCAGGTGGTAAAGTATCAACAATCTAACACCATAAGTGTGATCTATCAACCGAATCATTGGGAGCATAAACATTAACAATCCTAACGAAATGATTATCAATTGACAGCAAAACCCATACAGCGCGTTGCATGGGATCAAAACTGTGAGAAATAACCGCAGAAATCCAACGAGGTGAAAGGAGAGTAGCAACTCCACCTTGACCAGCCTCATGTTGGGAAGAAAAAATAAGGCTATTCGGCCAAAAAACATGGCATGCAACAATAAGCATGAAACCAACCATTTTAACTTCCTGAAGGCAGAGAACATCTAAGCCTAAAACACGTTGATGAACATCTCTAATAGAATAATTTCTAGTGAGGTATATGAGACCTCGAACATTCCATGAGTTGTAATTCATGAAAAATATTGCATGCCATCCTCATTCCTAAGAGAGGAGAAGCTATTGTGCAAAAAATATGAACTAAGACCGAGAAGAGAGTCCCCACCAGAAATAACTCTTCTTTTCTCTGAACCACCATCTGCTACCTCAGCACACCTAGAAGGGTTGTGAGAGTAGCGTAGAGAGTGTGGAGCAAAAATTGTAGACACATCCTCAGGAGTGCGAACCCAAGGGGGTCGAGTGGCACCCTCAAAATATCCCTTCCTCTGCTGACCAGGGTTTGAAATTGAAGCGAACGGTGTAGAGACCACCTGGGCAGACGGTACCTGCATAGGAGACTCTGTCGTCGATTGAGAACTTGATCCGACGAGTGGCTTTTGGGCAGAAGCCACATAGTTATTTCCTTTACGAACCACAGTGGTCCATTCATCCTGCTTAGCTCCCTCCACAGGTTGAGAGTCAGTCTCTTTAACAGGGGGTTTTATTTTCGGTACAACTAAGGGACAATCCCTAATTTTGTGCTTCGTCGACTGCACCAATAACAAGTGTTGGGAAGGTTCAAATAAAGCACCTTCTGGGTGAAGGTATTGCCACCCACTTGAATATCAACAGTTTATTTCAGGTTGCAGGAAACGTCAACCTCAACGCAGACCCTCTTTTGAGGGCAAGCATTGAAAAACCAGTCTGGTTCAAGACAAATAACTTTGCCAACAAACTAAGAAATAGTTTGCATGAAAGGCCAACAAGGCAAAGGAAGACCAAGGAACTCAACCAAGACCAGGACTTGCAACTTTTTGTCATCTGAGACAGAAAAGTTTCGAGACCAACGCTGGAAAACCAGAAGGGAAGACTGAATGGTCCATGGCTCATAAGATAGGATAGCCTCAACACGGGAAGGGTTCGAGAAGCACAACAAAAAGAAACCCTTGGTGAGGCTTTGGCAACCCAGTCACGAAGCATTCTTTCAGGAGGGATCCTACCCACAAAATAACCCATCAAAGTGCATTTTTCAAGCCACTCACAGGCATTATCAAAATCTTAAATATGAAGCACAACATCAAGTGAGGGCATACCTCATGAAACACTTTCAGAACAAATTTGCGAGGGTGTTTGTTCTGAGGCGCCATGAGGGTCTGTCGCAGCAACTCCAGCAGCAACATCAATTGTTGGACTAAAGTTGGTCGTAGCCATAATAAAATCTAGAATCCTGCAGTAAATGCGGTCTAAAAAAAGCAATACACAACCTCAAACCCTAGCAGAGCTCATTTCCATTTTTCTAAAATAATGCTTTCGAATTGCAATTTTGAAAAAGGTCCAGAAATACGATTTTCAAGAAATTAATTCTCATACAAAAATATAGAAACTTGTATCTACAGAAAACACACGAATAGAAGATTTCATCTAAAATATCTTTCTCAAGCATGATAGAAGATAATCTCATAGCAAAAGGCCAAAAAGACCAAGAGAAAGGCACAGTTTTAAAAGCATCTGATATCACAGTCCCACTGTCAATAACAATTATCATTGATAAAACTACAGTAAAGAACTCCTTCAATACAACTCATATACACAGAGATACAAAGAATCATTGATAGCACAAAAAAGAATGGAGAAACAATAAACCTTACCATGCAAATAGCAAGTTGAAAGACATGCAGAAAGCCCTAGTTAGAGCTCTAGAAGATGCATGGCGACCAAAGCGGTAGATCTCCTCCCAAAAAGAAGAATGGTTGATCTACTTTTAGGGTTCGAACTTCATCATGCCCTAAAAGTTAGGGATATCATTTTTTTTTTCAAGAAACAAATTCTGCATGTAATATGTCAGCCATGGGGAGGCTTTAAAAAACCCACAAGACTTTGTTAAAAAAAATCAAAAGTTTGTATTATTTTAAATAATATTATTATTAATTAATATGTTAATAATGGTTTTTTATCTGATCAAAACACATACCATTATTAGTATATTAATTAATGATAATTATTATTATTTAATTACTTTTATATGTACATATAGGGATTTAATCCTTATTATACCCCTATATATATATATATGAAAATAATTAATAATGGCATCATAATGGGCATCTTTGAGTTCCGTTTTTAGAATGTAGACACAATAAGAAAAAAATTGTAAAATAAATACTTAAGTTGAATGAAATTACGAATCCTGTTATTATTTATTACTTAAGTGCATGAAGAGAGGGGAATGCCTTAAGATGTTTATTTTAGAAACTCTCCCTACTATGCATACATGCTAAAAACCAAAACTCATAGGAAGATTTATATGGAAGCTTTAGAGGGCGGATTTGAGTTTGAGGTGGAGTTTTGTATGGATTCTTCTCATGATTTTGGGGATTTGGTGCTTCAATTTGAGTGTCACATGGGTCAACTATGAGTTGACAAAGAGATAGAGGTGTGATTCACCCTTGTTTGCATGATTTGAAGCCTCTTTTAGTGGCTTTTCATTTTTTCTCGTGGATTAGACTTTGGAGGAGATATTTTTCAGTTGGAGCTCACTTGGAGTTTGATTTCTTTGCCTCTTGTAAGGCCTTTTTGTATAAAGTGAAAAAGTTTATTTTTTTTCACTAGTTTTTTATGATCATTCTTATGCACATTGCAGTCATTTTGGATATTCTTCTAGCTCATTTTTTGCAGTTTATGACAAAGTTTTGAATAAAGCTTTCAGATTTTTGCCTTCAATTTCAGGATTCATTTTATTTTGTGCATGATTGAGAGTATTTTATTGTGCTATGCTTTATAGCCTTTCAAATTTTGTCTCACACATAAGATCATAGGTTATGCTTTGCATTCAATTAATTCAATCTTGTTGGTTGTGAAAGGTCTCTTTCCTTTCAATTGATTGAATTAAAGATCCTTTGCATGAAATATTTATGTGTAATGAATCAGGAGTTTCATTGTGCAAATTGGTGGTTTGAGAAAGAATTGTTGTCATTTTAGAAATCAACTTGGTGCATCACCTCCTAGAACAGTTTCAATTTTCACTTTTTCCAATCATTTCTTACTGTTTTCCATACCCTTCATTAGTTTAAGGATGTATTCAAAGGGATCCGGCCCATAACCTGGAGATTCGTTTCTTATTCTAAGTTCACCCACAACTTAAGATATATTTTCATGTTGCACGGGATTGCTCAAGTACTGGTATTGACTTGCTTGGCAGAAGCGGGTGCATCCTTCGTGACAACAATTATGTCAATCTAAAGTTGTGTGGAAGTCCTTGGTTATTCTCAACCTACTAGCCAAGTTAACCACTACATTCCTATACCTACATCCTTGACTAGTGTGCCTACATTTACATCTTCTATCATTGTTGCTTCTACACCAAATGTTAATCCTACACATGTTAGTCATTGGGGAAATCTTATTAATCAATACTCTTATATACCTCTTTCTATGAGTTTTCCATTTGTTTCACAACCATCTCCCATGCCGACATACCATGATGTTCCCCCTCCTTATTCTCAACCTCCACCTATTTGCAATAATGTTACTCCTCCATCACAATCCAATATGTCCAATTCTCATTCCTCCACTGAAGCAACTATCAATAACCTAGCTCAAACCATTACGTCCTTACAACACCGATTGGCTTCTATAACTCAATCCAAATTCAATATTCCCACATTTGATGTAGCGATACCACTATCTAATGAGATTGTTAGTGTGTATCCTCCTAAATATATGGAAATTACCTAATTGGAGCTATACAATGGAAAATATGACCCCTTGACTCATGTGAAGACTTTCCAAACTTTGTGTAGTGATTTCTCTCATGATCAAACACTTATGGAAAAATTATTTACTCGAACCTTTAGAGATAAAGCCTTGCAATGATATTGTTCTTTGTCTCCTTATTCTATTAATTCTTTCCAACAATTGGCTAATGATTTCATCCAACAATTTCAAAATATTATTGGTCATAAGATTACTTTGACTGATTTTATTCATTGTAAGGAGTTAAAGACAAAGTGACTAATTTTATTGGTGAATATAAACATTTGCATTCAGAAATTGCTTATCATGTGCCTAATCATGATGTTCAAATATTTTTTATTGCTAATTTACAAAAGGATATAAGAGATAAGCTTCTATTTTCTAAATTCACTTCTTTTACGCAATTGTGTGCAGTGCTTCATAATTATCAACTTCAATTGAGTCAATTTGAATCATCCTCTTCAATGGATCTGATTGACAAAAACATAAGTGCTCAAAAATCATTTATGAAGTTCAAACAAATCAAAAGTTTCATCAAGATAAATGACAACATCAACACTCAAGTGGCAGCCATGAAATCAAGTGTGGCCCCTTTATCCAAATACTTTACAAAATAATACTCCTCTTTTTGAGTCTTTGCATAGTATAATGTTGATATTGATGAATTCTATTGTGTCGCAACTTCCTCACATCAAGCCAATTGGCCATTCTAAAATATTGTCAGCTTCCCATTATCCTAAAGCTTTTTGTCAATATCACTATCATTCTGGTCATGAAACTGAGAAATGTTACGAGATGAGAAACAAGATTCAATACTTCATTGATAAAAATACTATATCTTTAGCTGGTGTGAATGACAAGTGGAATAATTTCGTAGCTCCTCCTAACCAAAACCTCCAAACCTTCACCAATCCATTGCCTTCTATTTCTACCAATGTTGAATTTGAGCCACTTGATTTCTTCCCTAATGATGATGGTGTAGAATCTAATAATGTTGTGAACCTTGTCAGACAAACCTCAAACCTACTTGAAATACTTATGCATTACATTTGATCCTAGTGAAACTATTGTTGTACCTGATGGCCCATTATATATTACTATGAAGATCAAGGACAAACTTTCATGAGGGGTTCTCATTGATCCAGTATGTATGGTGAATGTGATTACTGAATAACATCATTTTAGTCAACAATTGCATCAAGTAACATATAATAAATCTAATGTTATGGTTAAGGTGTATGATGGTTTTTCTTATCCTACTATTGGTTCTATTACTCTTCTAGTTGAAGTTGGTACTAAGTTCTTTGATGTCACCTTTTCTATTGTTCCTACATTGGATAAATTTTGTGTGAAGTTGGGACATCCTTGGCTCTCTTCCATGAAAGCTATCGCTTGGCATTCATACAATGGTGCATTATAATGCTGCACCATACTTGCAAGAATATATACCTGGAATTTTGGGCTCAAGGTCACTTCATTGACCACATTAATGTCTTGTAAGCATACACTGTCTACATCATCAACATTCACATTACTTATAAACACATCCAGCTCTTGTTTTGGTACGTAATCAGTCTCCATTTCGAAATCGTAGTTTATGTCCTCATGAAAACCTTCAAAAGTTGGCTCATACAAATCTGAAAATGCCTTATCATTGATGCCTTCATGTAACCCCCTTCCATCATGAGCATTTTTCTGGTCAGAACCATTGGTGCCAAGGATTTTGTTAACATTTAGTTTCTGCGGCTGCTTACTTTGTCATTGACTGAATTACTGACGAAAGACTATCCCTACTTCGTGGTGGTGGTGGTGGTGGATTAATTTTTTTAAAAAAATTCATTCAAAATACTTATAAGAGAATAGGCCATTCATACATGAACATAAGACATGCAATCATTAGAAATAAAGGATTCATGTGACCACAATAATTATAATAGAATCATGTTTTTTTTTTCTAAATTTTCATTTCTATTGAAATGTTTTTTATTTGCTTGTATAAAAATGAAAGATTTATTATTTGCTTGTACAAAAATCAAATAACAAAGTCAATAATAATATAGATTATTATTTTAAATATTTTCATTCAAAAAGTTTAAAGAGAATAAAAGTGAGACATGATAAATGAATTTAACATATGCAATAATAGAAATAAAAAAGATTCATAATAACTTCACAATAATTACAATAAAACATGGTTTTTGTGATTTGAATCTCGATCGAGACATTTATCACTTTATAAATACTAAATAACAAAGTCTCTTATTATAAGAACAATATAGATTATTTTGAATATCTTCGACAAAATATTAAAAACAAGTAGTTCAACTATCCTTTTTACATCAAGGATTTCATCCCAAGACGAGAAGCCAATCGTTGTCCCAGTCCTCTATCACACTGTCCAATATTTATATAAATTTGTCAATAAATTTATACAAAAAAATTCATAATAATGTAAACGAAGGAGATGAAATATATAAAAATGCATACCTGAGACCAATAGGAAAGCCACACACTCTTAATCTCATGGGTTACTCTTGGATCAGAAAGACCATCAGCAAATCGTTTTATCCATCTTTCTTGTCTAAAAAGGGGAAGTGGTTGGTTAATATATGAAATATGGATAATAGAATTTTTTTTTATTATAATTATATAATTGTATTGAAAGAGTTTTTGGATTTTATTGTGTGTATTTTTTGTTTTGATATTTTGGATCACACTCAATGATGTATAATCAAATAAGAAGAATATTATTCAAAACACCGATGCAAAAAAATATGCATGATTGAATCTAAAAGAACTTTTAATCCAATTTCATGAACTATAAAAAACTCATGCCCATTAATATATAATTAATTTTACCTGTCTCGAGGCCATGAACGGAAGAGATCCCCTGGTTGCTTGAAGTTATTTTCTTTCGTAATTACAGTCTGAAAGCAAAAGAAAGAAAAAATTAGAATACAATAATAAATATAACCTTTCATTTAAACATAAAATGATTAAGGAAACAACTTCTGAATTTGATTGTGTAAGATTTTTAATATCAACGTTTCCAATCACACTCCATGATCCATCATCATAAAATGATCAAAAAATTAAAAGCGTAGATATGAAGATCTAAACAGTAGAAAGTTATGTACCTTCTCCCTTATACCATTAACAACAATTCTGGGCATTGGCACCCTTTCAGAGGGTCGAACTGGATCAAAACGAGATGGGAAATAATCCACCTGCAAATAGTCGTTAGAACGAAAGAAATCTGTAAGAATTTTAAATATGGGTGAAGAAGTTGAGCTTTTAACATAAAAAACAAGGATTTTTTTAAGAGGGTTTGAAGTGAAAGAACCTCCTCGTCTCTGTGCACCATATTCATGGCACCATCTCGATGGTTGTTATGATGGGGACACTTGGGAGCATTGACAGGGAGTTGCAGATAGTTGGGGCCAAGCCTGTGTCGCTGGGTGTCTGCGTAGGCAAATGTTCGAGTTTGAAGCATTTTATCGTTGGTGAAATATATGCCTGGAACAATGGCAGCTGGGTTGAATGCCAACATTTCGTTCTCATTGAAGAAGTTGTCAATGTTTTTGTTCAGAACCATCCGTCCCACAGGCTGCACAATAATAACAAACAAGATATAAGATGATGTTAGGAGTCTTGGTTTTCTCTTTGATTGTGTGAATTTTTTATCAATGTTTCAGATCAGATTTTATAATCTATTATTTTTCTTATCTTGTTATCTTCTTTTTTTATCAGGATGATGGATCATGGAATGTGAACTGAAATGTTTCGGAGCATACTACATGATCTATTATTCCTCTTTTCTTGTTGTCTACTTTCTTCATCTAAGGATGTATTATGGAGTGTGATCTAAAGTATTTCAGATCATACTCCATGATCTACTATTTCTCTTTTCTTGCTATCTATTTTCTTCATCTGATGATGAATTGTGGAGTGTGATCTGACATATTTGAGACCACACTCCATGATCCATTATCACTCATTTCTTGATATCTACTTTTTTCATTTGATGATGGATCATAGAGTGCAATCTGAAATGTTTCGGATCACACCATAATCTATCATTTCTCTTTTCTTGCTATCTACTTTCTTTAGCTTATGATAGAGATCATGGAGTGTGATCTGACATATGTCAGATCACACTCCATGATCTATCGTTCCTCTTTTCTTGCTATCTAGTTTCTTTATTTGATGATGGATAATGGAGTGTGATCTGAAATATATTAGGATCTCTTTCCATGATCTATTATTTCTCTTTTCTTTCTATCTACTTTTTTCATCCCAATGGTCAATCATAGAGTGTGATCTGAAATGTTTTGGGTCACACTAGATGATCTATCATTTCTCTTTTCTTGCTATCTATTTTCTTCATCTGATGATGGATCATGGAGTGTGATCTAGCATATTTTGGATCATCATTCCATGATCTATCATTTCTCTCGTCTTTCTGTCTACTTTCATCATCTGATAGTGGATCATAGAGTGTGATCTGATTATTTTAGATCAGACTTCATGATCTATCATTTCTCTTTTCTTGCTATCTGCCTTCTTCATCCTAAGATAGATCAAGTAGAGTGATATGAAATGTTTCAGATTCCACTCCATGATCTATCATTTCTCTTTTCTTGTTATCTACTTTCTTCATCTTCATGATATAAAATCTGATCTGAAACATTGAAGAAAATTTCACAATCAAATTGAAAAACATTTCAAACAAATATCATAAACAGTAAAAATTTAATGACTTCAATAATTATGTAAGTTTTGGGGTTTGCCTTTCTTCAGAATTAAGCCCAACCCTTATCATGAACTGTATAAAAGAAAAGTACCTGCAGGGGAAACAGATCCTCTGGCCAGATCTTGGTGTCGTCAAGAGGATCGAAATCGAACTTGTTCTCATCAGCAGGATTCATGGTCTGAATGTAGAACCTCCACTCTGGATAATTACCAGAGGCTATGGAGTCACTTAAATCCTTGGTGGCATGACTGTGATTGGTACCTCCCACAATCACCGCTTCCTCATCCATCATGAATTTCTGTCCGCATGTGGGTCTCCAATGAAACTTCACATACGTTTCTCTCCCCTCTTTGTTAAGAAACTGCAACAAAAATTTCCCAATAAATAAAACATTTCCTTCCAAGAAAATCAATAAACCCAATACATCCTGTTTTTAAAGTCTTTCCCTAGCAAAACCCCATTACCATAAATGTGTGAACACCATAACCATCGATGTGTCGGTAGTCGGATGGAATGCCCCAGTCGTCGTAAAAGTACATGAAGGTCGAACAGCTCTCTGGAAGGTGGGAGCAGAAATCCAGATACCTCCACGATTCCTGGATGTGGGTCTTTGGATTCGGCTTGAAAGCACGAATAACATCTGGGAACTGTAGCAAAACTTCATCTCAGTTTTCAAGTTATAATTTTGATCGGCCTTAAACAGTCTGTTGTTAGTTGGTATGAGTTTTTCACAATTTTAAATTTTGTGTATGTTTTTTTTGTTCGACATGACAAATCACATTCAATAATTCATCATCAGATTTCGAAACGTTAAACAAAAATATACACAATTTAAACTAGAAACTTGGATTGATCGTTCTATATTTGAGAAAAAAGAAGAGTAAGAAAACAGGGCAGGTAGTACCTGAAGTGCATCTCGGGTGAAGAAAACAGGGATGTTGTTTCCCACAATGTCGAAGTTTCCTTCTCTGGTGTAGAACTTGGTGGCAAATCCCCTGGGGTCTCTTATGGTCTCTGGGCTTCCCCTCTCGTGTATGACAGTAGAGAATCGTACAATCACAGGTGTCTGAACTCCTGGTGCCCTCAAGAAATCAGCACAGGTGAGATGGGAAACATCGTGAGTAACCTCGAAAAAGCCCTTAGCTGAGGCCCCTCTTGCATGGACTATTCTCTCTGGGATTCTCTCCCTAGTAAACGTTGCAAACTTCTCTATCAGATGGTAGTCCTCTAGCAGAACAGGACCTGATCAACACCAACAAAGAGACTATTGTGGGATTTTTCATGAATCAGTTAAAGATTTGAAACTTAAGATCTTTCATTTACAGCTGAAATGTTGTGGAATGTTGTAGCATTAAACTATTAATCTGTTAAAACCAGTCTATTATGTACCTCTATTTCCTATCGTAAGGGAGGAGGTGTTATTCCACACTGGAATCCCCTGGTTTGTAGTTACGTAGGGTGCATTGAAAGCACTTGATGGTCGATGCTGCAAGTGCAAAGCAACACTAACACTATCAGATTCAAGCTGCTCATAATTTTCTTCCAAAAAAAATGGTGCCAAGCCTATCCTAACTTCATAAAATGGCTGAAATTTTAAAACCCATTAAAAATTCTTGGTGTCCAGCATAAAATATTAAAACCCATTTCAGAGTTGGTTTAGAAAATTTTAGATTAGATTATATAAGCTCTTTCCTTCATTAGATTATTTTAGATTAGATTAGATTATGATCTAGATCTATCATTTTGATGTTGGAAAAACTCACATAATCTGATTAAAAAATTCAAGAATGTTGACTTTTATATCTTTGAGTTCAAAATAACATACAAAGCTTGAATCCCTGATCAGACTACCTTTAAAATACTGGAAACTAAAATCTTATTTTGATAAGTGCTTTCAGATAGTATATATTTCCTTCTCCTCAGATTGCAGAGCATGATCCGAGGATGAAAATAAAATACACGTTATTTTCAAGTAAACCTCTTCAAATCTCCTAAAAAATAATAAAAATAAACAAAACAAGCTTCTTTTTCACATGTCTAAAAACACTAATCCCTTCATCAAAATAAGTACTAAAAATGATCTAAATATAGAAAAAGACAAGATATATATAAAACCTTCCTCAAGAGTTAAAACCTCATGTACTTACATATTTTGTTCGATATGCGGCTAAAATCATTCAAGACAGAGATTATGTAGATAAATTAAACAACTAAAACATCAGAATATCCGTCTAAAACTCTCTTAATGCCTTGAATACGGCAGCAACATTACTATCAAATAATTGATTCTGAAAGTTACAGATATCTTTTAAAGATCTTCTTTTGCATCGTGCTACAACTCGAATCAAGCAGCAGTAACTCCAAGCATGAATAAGAGAAAAGAAAGAAAGCCAAAAACTTTTCTCCATGGATCACACCACTTGTTAATCCAGCTTAGTTTCAACTGTAATCTCAGCTTTAGTCCCATTAAAATAATTAAAAAAAATAAAACTGCTCATCTTAGTTCTAAGAATGATAATAGAATCTGTGACTAACAGATCTAAAAGCATATCTATGTAAAGTACGTTGAAAGATATCTTTTAAATATCTTTCTTTCGAATCGAGTAGCAATAATTCCAAACATGAAAAAGAAAAAAGAAAGAAAGCCAACAAAGCTCTTCTGCCATGGATCACACCACTTGGTAATCTAACTTAGTTTCAACTGTAATCAAAACTTTAATCCCATTTTAGTCTCAGCTGTAATCTCAGCTTTAGTCTCAGCTGTAATCTCAGCTTTACTGTAACTCAAATCGAGCAGCAGTAACTCCAAGCATGAAAAAGAGAAGAAAGAAAGCCCAAAACTTTTCTGCCATGGATCACATCACTTGGTAATCTAACTTAGTTTCAACTGTAATCTCAGCATTAGTCTCATTTTAGTTTCAACTGTAATCTCAGCTTTAGTCTTATTAAAACAATTAAAAATAAAAATAAAACTGATCATCTTAGTTTTAAGAATGATAATAGAATCTGGTATTAACAGATCTAAAATCAATCTATATAAAGTACGTCGACAGATATCTTTCTTAAAGATGTTCATAGAACAAATAGATTCTAAAAATGTACACTAAACATGCTTAATAACAGATCTGAAAAGAATTCAAAAAGAATGAGCACCTTGTAGGGATCCATTAATATAACTGCAAAATTTCCCTCCTATTGATCACACTCAAGTATTTGCTGCGAAAATGGTGAAGAATAGGGGCAAGTTATATAGGCAGTGGGGGGGCCATTTGCCTCAATTATCAACCAAATCCAAATCTGTCGGAGTAAAGCTTATCCCAACTTGGCTGCCCGGTCATCCCACGAGTCCACCGCCATGTAACATCAATTGGATTAACATGCAAAGAACAAATGACAAAAATATCATTAAAAAATGTTTGCATCTGCAAAGTTAGAGAAATAATGATATATATTCAGGTCAGGAATTTGACAGTTTTTGGACCATTGTTTCAAAACAAAAGAAAAAGTTATTATTCTACAATTGAAGTTGAAGAGAGGATGTAAATGTGCAGAGTAATTAATCTCGAAAACAATAAAATAAATTGTATTTAATTTTTGCTACTTATTATATGATGATTAACAATTGGTATAAACAAACATCGTTTTAAGGAGATGTTTTTGGATCTGACCCTAGTTACCAGAAACGCGACGGGAGACATCCATTTCGCGTTTCGACGGCCGAAACGGGTTTCCCGTTGCTGACGGCCGTTTCCAAGCTGTGATTTGGTGATTTTCGTTTTTTCAGATAGCCGTTAGAATTTAAACAAAAGGTTAGGCAACTTGGAGGTGGAGTTAACATTAAGTTATAAATGCAAGCTGGAGTTTATAACTACCAATACTGGAGTTTACATTAATTTATAATTTTTGTACGACCAGTTAACTATGACACATTTATTTTTGTCCTGGTGGTTTGGTTTTATTATTATATTCATTGTGAAAAGTGTTTTATATAAATTATTTTAAAATGAAAGAATGAAATTAAATATTTTTTTAACAATGTTTAAATTTTTAATTAGAGATATGTGTATTATAGTTTTTATTTTTAAAATTAATTTTGTTTTATTTTACAAATATATATATATATATATACACATCTATACAATCCGTTTCTTATACGCAACCTTTTAAAATTCCGTTTCTCGTCACGTTACCGTTGCGGTTGTGTTTCTCGTTTCTCGTTTCTGGTAACATAAGATCTGACAATGTTACCCATCAAATTTTACAATCCATCAGATGATAGAAAGCAACAGCAAAGAAAATTATGATTATGGATCATGATAAAGGATATATATATATATTTCGTTTTCATCATAAAATCCTGCCTTTTTTCTCCGTGAGTACCCATTAAATATTCTAGTTTGTGTATAATATCACCATATCCAGGAAAAGCAGACGAAACAGTGCAAACGTCGTAATCATCCGTCATCATTTGAAGATGAAGGCATCGAAAATATCAACGTTTCGATCAACACAGTTTGATTACTAAGAGAAATCTGCTACTCTATTCATTTTTTTATGTCGATCCGAGTTTGATTTTGGATATGCTTCATTTCACTGTAAAAAGCTTATCCTCGAGAGATGATACAACATTATTTAAAAGATTCTGTCGCGCACTAAATTCTTTTTCCATTGGAGGATTTAAAATATAGGATAATCAATTAAGATAATGTATTTATTTTTTTATTTTTTTTATTTAGTTTTAATCATTTTAAGTCTTAGACTACATTCTAAGTAAAGCTAGGGTTGGTTCGCTCATGTTAACATCAATACTAGGAGAAGGGTACCAGTAGTGGACATAGTTCTAATAGTGGACACCTTTTTGTCAACCCAACCCCCCAGTACTAGATTGCAAAGGAGCCCAACAAATTGATAATGGAAAGTTTATTAATGAATATGATATGTACCAATAGTGGATAATTTTGCACAAATGTCCCAATAGTGGTGCACAAATCCGACATACGGTTTGAGAGTTCTATGTGCGCGAAGTTAGCTATGCTCACTACTTACCCTTCCCCTATACTGCATTTAACATTTTGGACATATTCCTCGTTTTCTCATAGTTTTTATCTTCCATTTATTCATTTACTTTTATGAATATGAGTACTTATTATATTTATTATTATATTTTTTATAATAGTTATAAACAAGAAATTTCAAGACATCTTTGACATATTCTTTATTTTATCGTTATAATTTTAATCGTAAGTTTATTAATTTATTTATTTTTGAATACAAAGTACTTATTAAATTTATTATATATGGATAAGTGAGAAATATAGAGATATCTCTAGAAAGCTATTCATCTTAATACTATTTTGATTCAAACACATCTAATCATGCATTTTTTTCTCGACATCAAGTCTATTTTGCTTTCTATCCTATTCAAAAATATCAAATATGATCCTTTGTCAGATTCCAATTGTGTTATTTTTTAAGTCAATTTTATTGACTTTATTTGATGAGTAGTGACTCACATGAACCCGTTTTTCATGAACACGAATGAACAGGGTAGCAAGTCAAGTAGGCTTAATCTTGAGAGAGATTCCATAATTTAGCATTCTTGGATTGAAGTAGTACTAAAATGAATAATCTTCTAATAATTCTTGATTGTTGACCTTTATAAAACATGCTCGTAATAGTCTCAATCCTTCTCCCTTCCAAACATCACCCAAATTTAATGAGTGCCAAGTAAACCATTTATACTCATAAGAGATAAATCAACATGAATCAATATACATTAAATATAGATCAATAAATTTAACTCAAAAATTATATAATTATTTATTTTTAATTTAAGGGTGAACACTTTTGATGATATCTATGAACCGATGAGGCCAAAAATGAGTCATCTCATAAAAAACATAAAAAAGCAATATCCTGAAAAGAGTTTTGGACCTCGATGACAAGAAACACAACACCACACCACAATTGAATTGTTACACTATTCCATTGTCAAAAAAGATAATTAAATTTTAATAAAATCTCAAAATCTTAATATATTTTTTATTTCAATAAGGGAAGGGGCCCAATACTCGACCATGTTCGAATGAACGTTCACTCCTTGCTCACCCAAACCCCCAATTACAAACTTTAAAGAAACCAAAAAAAAATGATAACTAAAAGCCCATTAATAAATTTCGTATGTACCAATAACCGCCCACGTGTATCCCAATAGTTAAAATTTGTAGACTTTAATCGAAGGAGTTGTGCAACTTTATAGATACCCATAGCGCATGACAACTAGGACATTTGAGCATAAGTACTAGCAATGATTGAGGTAGTTGCAGTGCATGATATCCTTTTTTGGACCCTTGTGTGCATGATGGATCCTAAAACATGCATCTTTCTTACTTAAAAATTACAACAATAACTATAAATAGAAATCGTCGAAATCCAATATACCTTTTATGATCTATGAATGCACAAAATTGACTATAATCCCTCCCCCTAATAATCCATTTGACAAAAGTAGGAAAGATGCTCCATTAAAGCTGATTGTTACTATTAGAAAAAGATGTTGCCAATGTACGAAAATGGAGCTAAACATATAATGGATAAGTGTTCCATCTGATGTCATTTTGCCTAAGAATCTTTTACGGCACGCCATAATGTTTTCGTCTTTATCTTCGTTTCATTGAAAAAGACTACTCAGAAGTGCGCGAAGAAATAAGTTAATTAGCTTGTAGTGGGGGGGCCCACTGTCCACAATCAATACCCCCATGTGCTATACATGACTAGATGGGGCAACGACCACAGTAATTTATTGGGTTTATTGCAGTGCCCCCATGTATTAGGGGAAATTTGTATGCATATGATTTTTTTATTATTTAAGTTTGTTACTATAGTGATTATATTATGTTTTATGTATTCATATGCATAAAATGATCTCTTTTCAATGAAAGCTAAAAATAATATTGTTTATTTTAATATTTTATTGTTCTTGCGTCAATCAAATATTTAAGTATAGATTTGATGTGAAATTTACAAATTAAATTTAGTAGTTTTAAAATTTAAAAATAATATAAAGTTTTTTATAGTTTATATTAGTCATTATGAATTGATTCAATGATTCATTTGATGTGTTATTGTATCAAATAATTCACTAGTGTGGTGTATTTAAAGACAGGTCTTCAATCAAATGAATCACTTAGAATCTAAGTAAATCAAGAAGTACATTTGAAATTTAGTTGCAAGTAGAGGGAGAAACTACATTATCATCTTAAGAGAACATTGTATGCTTGCCAACTAGTTCGGGTCAGTTCAACTTCATTGAATCAAACATATTCTGAAAGCTATTTGTAAGGACCACCCATCCTTACACAAATTTAGATTTTTAATTAGGCACTTAGTGATTTATAAATAGGTTGGAACGAACATTTGTTTGCTTTGTTTGTTAAGTATGACATTGGAGTAGGAGAGTATGCTCTCATCCTTCAAAGGGTGATCAGAAATCCAGATCTTCGATACCATGCTTGTGTTGTTGATTGTTTGTCTCCATTAGAGGGCCTGCCTTCCGGACCACTTTGCTTTAGCAAGCAAGTGATAATCGTGAGAAGGGGACGACCCAAAGTGAGTACGGCTAGAATTCCTTGGCATTCTAACTCACTATAAAAAAATACCTGATGAGCGAAAGCTTTGAAGGAAGTGCTACGTGGGAATTGCAGTTACTTGGGAAGTGATGCCCCTTGAACTCTTTCTCATATCAACATCTAAGTAGGGCCTCTTGGTCTAAATCGTGCTTGCGCGACTACATTTGTTTGGTATCTTGATGGGCTTAATGTCTCAATCACGCTTGCGTGACATCAAGGAGTAACGCTTAACATAAATCCTTACTAAACACCTTGTTTTTAGAGGCCAAAAACCCTTCTAGTTGCTTGAGAAGGACAAGTTCGGATACTTGGAAGAGATACTAAGTTCGCCATGGGGAGATTCCATGGGGATTGATGCTTGGCTGCCCTGAGAAGTGAGTGTCGTGGAGGGGAGCCCGTGGGGTCAAGCATCTCTGTATTCTCCTTGAATCTCATAATGAGTCTACCTCTCAAGTACCTAATGTCTTTGCCTACCCTAGGGAATGTGGAAATGAGCATGATTGTCTTGAGTCTAAGTTGTAACATCTTATATTCTTTGATTGTCAAAAGTTGAATGTTATCCCATTTCAAAAGCAAAACACATTGATCAAAACAAGATTAAACACAAGAGACATTCATCCAACAAAAGTTCAACAAAGTTCAAAACACATCTTCCAATATGATGATCAAACATTGTTCCAAATCTTGTCTTAACATTCATGTCACTTACATTTAGGTTCATCCTAGGTTGCATTTTGCAAAGTCATTGTCAAGTACCAAGGTTAGATATCACCTAAGTCATACTCCTTTCAATAGGGCTCATCCATTTGCATGTGTCCTCTTGCATTAAAGTCATACCATTATCATACATTCATATTTGCATAAGTCCCTTCATTAAGCTTAAGTCATTATCATATCATAGCCATTGTCCCTTTGCATATAGTGTCGAAGCTAGGTCTTGTCATACTTGAGTAATCCAAATCTTTGATAAACCCTAAGTCATTGTTAAGAGGTCTAGACCTTATCAAAACCTTTTGTCCTTTTGTCATCCATATCATTTCGTCAAACCTAGCTTAGTATCCAAGCATAGGGGAGACGTTGTCATCTTGTCCTTTGTCAATTAAGTCCTTTTGTCCTTTGAGGTCTAGATATCATTTCAATTTCCTAAGGGCCTCTCTTAGATTTGCATTCCAAAAGTTTGTCAAAATCTTCAAAAAAAAAAAAACCAAAAACATAGATTGCATTTTCATTTATTTAGTTTGCATTTAGTTGCATATCATACATTATCCTTGAAAAATTCCAAAAATATTGCATTTGCATAGTGACATGTCTATTGAAACAAGGTTCCAAGCACCAATGATGCAACAAAGTTTGACATATCAACCGACAATGCAATCACAATTCTATCCAACCCAACAACAAGGCAATATCGATCAAACTCTTTATGATGAAACAAGTCTCCAAATACAAAAACTAGAGGAGAAACTAGCTCAAGAAGAAGAGATATTGGAACAAAGAGTGAAAAACATTGTGAAGAATAGATCACAAATGTCCAAAATGTTTCAAAAATTTCCAGGTCAAAATCCAAAGTTTGAGCCAATTGATGTAAGATCTCTTCTTGAACGATCAGACATACCAGCTCTCCTCTCCCAAATAGAGATGATGAAACAATTACAAGAAAGGAGACAACATCAATTTCAACATTATGTGCCTCCACAACAAGAACAAGGTGTTTTCTATCAATCAGATTTTCAACCATCACAACCAATGGTCCAATTTCAACAATATGTCCAACCAACTATACAATGTCAACAAATGGTTCAACCAATGGTGGAATATCAACAAGTTCAATCAACATATCAATATCAACAACACCAACCAAACATTCAAAAACAAAGGTTGCGGCACACACCAACCGAAGTTTCAAACATGTCAGAACAATTAAACCAAGTCCAATATCAAAACATGACATCAAATCAAAAACAAGTTCAAATTCCAGGTCCAATCATGTCAAAACCTCGAAAGAAAGGTGGTTTTATTGCAATGCTCTTAAAGAAACGACCAAGTGAGTTTATTGAGGAAGATAAAAATAATACACTTATGTCTAGCAATGCCTCATCCCCCCGCAAACAAATTGAATCTCCGGTGGCATCTATCCCTATACCTCCAGAAGTTCCGCAAGAACCTTCCATATTGTCCTCATCAACTAATACACCCAAGGATGCAATTATCCAAGAGCTATCCATAATTGATTGCCAAGATAATCCAATTCATGATGCACATCCTTGTCATGTTTTAGAAATGCTAGACCCGATGCCACCATGCACTTTATTGCCATTACCTATTTCAAAGGACCCCATTCCAAGTCCCTCTTCCTCATGTTCAAGCATTGATTCCTTGCCAGAATCCATCACAAATGTTCAAAGTGCATCCCCATCATGCCAAATCATTGATTCCTTGTCAGAATCCTCCATGCATATCCAAAGTCCAACCCCATGTCAAGAGGATAATTTAGAGCATGAAGAAATGAGTCCTAAAGAAAATCAAGATCAAGATCCTGAAACCTTATCATCCCATCCAATTGTTGACCAAGACCCCATCTTCCTAGACACTCATGATGATTCCCCTATTCTTGTCCATCCTATCCAAAATCCTATTGACACTCCACTCCCCAAGCAAGATCAAGATATCCCAGTCCATCCAATCCCAAACGATCCCCTTCCATTTCATGAAAAAAATGTCCTTTCAAATTCCATTGACATTCAAGATATCCTTTCCATCCTTTCTGATGATCCCATTGAAAGTCAAGAGCAAAGCACCTTTAAAGAGGATTCCAATGATCTTCCTCCTTGTCAAGATCAAATCATTCCTTCAGATCCTCCACAAGATCCACTTGTTCCTCCATCTCCTTGTCCTAATCTCATTTCTTTTGATGATCCCATTATTTCTCCCATTCCATCTCTTGAAGAGCCTATCATTGAACTATGCCCACTACATGATCCTAGTCCCCCTCATGATCCTAATCCCCTTCATGATTCTAACGTGTCAGTGCAAGATGTTCATGAACCCTCGACATGCATAATGGGTTCTTCCACTTTGGTGCAATCCGATCCACTTCAAGATCTCATTATTTCTCTCATATCACATCCACCTCATAATGAACTCGCATCTTCTTCCCAAAGAAAAGAGTATCCTACAAGTCAAAATATTGATAAAGGCAAAGTAGTAGACCTTCACAAGCAAGAATCTCTTCATATCAAAGAGTATACTAATGTTCATGGCTACAAAGCTCACACTCAAGGCATTGGTATCCCTTCAAAGTCAAAATCCAAATGTCCACCTTCTCCATCATCGCTTCCATCCATTCTAGGTCCCTATATCCCTCCATCTCCTATGCAACATCAGCAAAGGCACACATCTTGGAGAACCTTCCATCCATCCCACATGCCTTCATATCATTCATATCCATCCATGCATTCCTTTCCCCCTCCAAGCAATTTGGATGCCAAGCATAAAAGTCGTAAGTCTAGCAATCCACATGTATTCAAAGATCAACATGTCCAATCTAATCGACATGTCAAAACAAAGAACAATATGATCTATAAAGAAAAAGAAAAATCCAAAAGGCCACAAAGGCCCACTGAGAAAAATCAAGCAAAGTCAAAATATATATGGGTTCCTAAATCCCTTGTGCAAGCAATGCACTCCAAGGAACCACAAAAGCATGAAAAATCAAAAACCATGTGGATCCCCAAACGGCTCCTTGAAGCACAAAAAGAAACATCCAACTTGGCATCCAAAATTGCTATTCCTCCATCCAAACCTTCCAAGTCTGTTCCTCCATCCAAACCTTCCAAATTTGTTCCTCCATCACCTTCTTCATCTATTTTGGGCCCTTATGTCCCAAAATCCCAAGCTATTCCTCTATCCAAATCTCACAATCTGAGATCCATTTGTCCTCCATCAATCCATCACCCCTCAAGGTGTGTGCCAATGTCGATCTTGCCTTCATTTCCATCCACTGAAGCCCAATTCTTCCAATACCCTATCCATTATCCAATCCTTATTTTCCATCCTTCAATCCCTTTGATCCAATCCTTTGCATAAATCCTTGCCTTAGTTTCATCTCATTTTCCATGTCCTTATCCTACCAACGTCTTTGAGCATACTTTTAAAGGTCATGGTCCATTTATTTCAAGGCTACTATCCAAACAAAAAGACGCTTGAGTCCTTCTTCCATCCCCTATCATGTGTCTATCGTCTATTGAATACAAAAAACAAAAAAAAGACAAAAAAGTGAGAAAAAGAAAAAAAAAAGTAAAGAAAAATAATTCGTCTACTGGTGAAAACCTGGCAAACAGGCGCCTTGGGCAAGTACCATGATGAAAACCTGGCAAACAGGCGTCATGCGTAATTTATGAACTTCTTGCACGCCACACTTGGGGGCAGATTTCTTCCTTCATATCCTTTTGTCCTTCATTGTTCCATTATCCTATCGGACCCCTGTCATTACCCTTCATATCCTCTTGTCCCTCATGTCCATTTTCCTCTTTCCTCCTTTGATCTTGACAAAGCTGAGGATCATCATGAGCATCATGTATCTTGTTTGCAGCTTTCAGTCCATCATAGCTTTTGGTCTTTATCCATTTGCTTATTACAACCTTTCATCCATATTCCCTATTTTATTGCAACTTTCTGCCACTATCCCTTAGCCAATCAGTCCATGTCCCTTATCCATTCTTAGTCTTGCTTATCCTATCCATATCTTATCACTATCCATACACTCATTTTCATTCCTTGATCTTGATCTGACATAAGGACGCAAAAAAATTTAAACATGGTTTCAAAAACCTCTTGACATGTCCCTCATGCCATGTTCTTGCTTTACATTGTCATATCCAGTCTCTTGTCCCATCACACCATAGTCCTTGGAAATTGCATCCATATTGTCTCCATGATAAAAGGCCTTTGTCTTCCCTTTATCGACCATCATTTCAGCAAGCCTATTTATTCACCTATCATATTCCTTGCCTTGCTAGACACTGGGGGCAAAATCTTAAAAATTGAAAAAAAAAAGTCTTAAAAATTGAAAAAAGTCCTGAAAAAATCTGATAAAAATTTAAAAATGTCCTGAAAAAATATCATAAAAATTTTAAAAAGTCCTGAAAAAAATCTTATAAAAATTGAAAGATGTCCTGAAAAAATTCAAAAAAATTGAATAAAGTCTTGAAAAAATCTCATAAAAATCGAATAAAGTCCTGAAAAAATTCAAAAACAATCAAATAAAGTCCTGAAAAAAAATCATAAAAATCCAAAAAATGTCCTGAAATAATCCAAAAAAAGTCATAAAAATTGAAAAATGTCCTGAAAAAAGTCATAAAAATCAAATAATGTCCTAAAAAAAAAAAGATCAAAAAAATCAAAAAATAGTCCTGAAAAAAAGATCAAAAAAATCAAAAAATAGTCCTGAAAAAAAAAGAACAAAAAAATTGTAAAACTCGAAAAGCAAAAACAAAAACAAAACAAACATTCTGCAATAAATTATCCCCTTTATGCATCGACAGATCACTGAGTATACATCCAACGACTTGCAATCAAACGCTGTGCTTTAATGAAATCATGCATTAACAGATGAACTTATTCAATCAACTCAAACGTTCAAACTGATCCAAATTGTCTTATCAATTGAATATCAGTATCAAAATCATTTGTCCTTGTCACATTATCATGGGTCTTATACATGGTGTGGTATACTCGAAACCAGACTGTGTCCTGTCTTAGACGGGGTACCACATTTCCTGAAACCAGACAACATGATCGTCCTATCAGCACGTTCAACTTTTGACAATGAAGATCAAGATGTTTGTCTAATTTGCTTGAATTTGTGAGTCTTATCTTTTTATTGATTTATCTTTGGCTTCGATCATGTTCCTATGTTGCTCGATGGTGTCACTGAGTGATTTAGAGTGACCGGGATGGTTCATGATCCTTTTCTTTTTTGATTATGATTGTCATTTGTCTGTGATGTGTCTGTCTTTCGCAAATCGGGTTGCATTTCAGCTCTGGCCTTCAATGCCATGATGCTACGCATCCATTTTGCTAAATAAAAATAAAGGTTCTCACCTACAAAGTGCATTACTGAAAGCAAGTTTTCATCATCTCTAACTGTCTTCTATCTCATTTCTTCTTACTAACACTTCTTCCGTCCGGTCGGATAGTCAGTTCAGTCTAGTGCTTCGATATCCATGCACATATGCTGCATCCTACATTCATTTGGTTAGTACATTCGCATTTGCATCAAGCATTACCTCAAGCATTTTATCCATTTCATTTCATAAATACATCAAAAAAAAACATAAAAATACATCCATACATGTTCATCAACAAGTGCATAAGTCATCCATACATGCAAATAAACCTCAGTCATAACATATTGCATCCATCATATCGATGCATATCATATCACATATCATAATAATGTCAGAGTACAAAATTGGACCGTCTGTCCTAAGTATGGCCCGCAGGCTGACTACATAATGGCAAACTACATAATGTCCACTGTCTGTCATACGGAGCACGTGCCTCTATCACTGGGTGCTCCCTCTGTCCTCCTCATCTCTGCCATGTCTCGCAGATGATGTCCCTCCTGGTCCTGGCTGTGGTGGTCTCATCGGTCCACTCACTCCTATGTTGCTCAATGACCTCCGAGAGCGTGACCTGCTCTCTATCCTCGATCGTGCCCGATATGAAGGTGCTCTCCGCTCCGGTGGAACTGCACCCTCATATAGTGTCCTCCAGTACAGTCTCTCCTCGCTGGTCTCTACCAGCATCTGTGCCATCTCCCGTGCACTGGCATCCCTGATCGACTCAATGAACTCAGTGACTCTCTGTCCCTCTCGCTGTGCCTGAGCTAGTGCTGTATCTCGTTCTGTCCTCAAAATGGCATTCTATCTCTCCAATGTCGCAATATAATCCTGCTGGCTCGCTATGGTAGCCCTGTCCATGTCTCATACTCCTCTGTAGTCCCAGCATCCACCACATCTGACCACCACTCCCACTGTCTCTGTTGTAACTGTGCAAAGTCGGCATATGCTGTGTGTGGCTGAATCATACTACCCCACTGACTCGTCTCTCGGTGAGATCGGGCAAAGCATGCAGTCCTCCAAGGAACATCCTGTGTCTCTCCAAACTGTCACCGGACTCTCTCTAGAAGGTATAACTCAATCACTCTCTGGCGATTTACTGGTCGCCCAATCAGGTACCTCTCCTGTCTGCAGTATGGTAACTCCTCATGATCATCTGACCATCCGGGGCAATCTCGATATGGCCTCCATATGAACTCTCTCAGTCTGTCTAACTCATGTCGCCAGTATAATATGTATCCAAAAGGACCCTGTCTCAGTGCTCCACCATAGCTGTACACATATGGTCGGTGTGGTACAACCTGTCTATCTGTAATCAGCCGACATATGGCAATATGCTCGAATGCCCATACCTGAAGCAATGTCACTCTACAACTCAATGTTTGCACTCCCTGATATGCTATCTGATGCAGCTGGAAATATAACATAGCCAATACACATGGTCCCCACGCGTACACTGTCCCCTCTATCACCATCTGCTCTAATACTCTTCCCCAACCAATAGGGAATCCATGTCCTCGTCTATCACCTGCCAGAAGACATGCTATCACAACTGCTATCACCACACATTGCTGCTCATACTCGACCGCCATAGTCTCCCAGCGAATCTCCCTCTCAACAATGTCCAGATCCTCTGTGTCACACTCAAACAACCTGCATAATGCCTCTCTACCTATCACTGGGTCGTACTCTATCATCTCCCCATGTATCGGAATGCAGAGAATGCGCCATACATCCTCTAGAGTCACTGTCACCTCGCCAGTCGCCAAATGGAATGAGGAGGTCTCCGAGTGCCATCGCTCTACCAATGCAGTAAGCAATCTTGTGTTTGCCCTAATCTCGGGCATATATGTGATGTAATACAATCCCAGTCCAGCTAATGTGTCTCTCTCTGTGCTCCTGAGTCTATGTCGTAGCATGAAACAGTCAGGTCGATTCTCCCGCGTGATCAATGGATATTGTCGACTCTACATCACAATCGGGGCATCATTTTGTCAGTTTTAGGGTGTGTTCCTATGGGTTGTATATCCTCATTTTCATGCCCAATCAGGGTGTTTTCCATCTACATTGACCTATCCCACCCTTGTCCCCCTTTTTTTAGGTCATTTGCATGCAGTTTCAAGTCAAAACTAAAGTTTTTATGAACACTTGCTGTCTCTGCTGTAACTGTGCAAAGTCGGCATATGCTGTGTGTGGCTGAATCATACTACCCCACTGACTCATCTCTCGGTGAGATCGGGCAAAGCATGCAGTCCTCCAAGGAACATCCTGTGTCTCTCCAAACTGTCGCCGGACTCTCTTTGGAAGGTATAACTCAATCACTCTCTGGCGATTTACTGGTCGCCCAATCAGGTACCTCTCCTGTCTGCATTATGGTAACTCCTCATGATCATCTGACCATCCGGGGCAATCTCGATATGGCCTCCATATGAACTCTCTCAGTCTGTCTAACTCATGTCGCCAGTATAATATGTATCCAAAAGGACCCTGTCTCAGTGCTCCACCATAGCTGTACACATATGGTCATCAACAAGTGCATAAGTCATCCATACATGCAAATAAACCTCAGTCATAACATATTGCATCCATCATATCGATGCATATCATATCACATATCATAATAATGTCAGAGTACAAAATCGGACTGTCTGTCCTAAGTATGGCCTCACACATCATAGACAAACACAGCCCGATTTGCATAAGACAGACACAGTATAGACAAACAAAAATCACAATCAAAGAAAGAGACCATGAGCCATCCCGGTCACTCTAAATCACTCAGTGACATCATCGAGCAACATAGGAACATGATCGTAAGCCAAAGATAAATCAATAAGAAGATAAGACTCACAAATTCAAGCAAATCAAACAAACATCTTGATCTTTATTGTCAAAAGTTGAACGTGTTGATAGGACGATCATGCTGTCTGGTTTCAGGGAATGCGGTACCCCGTCTAAGACAGGACACAGTCTGGTTTCGAGTATACCACACCCTGTATAAGACCCATGATAATGTGACAAGGACAAATGATTTTTAATGCGGATATTTGATTGATAAGACAATTTGGATCAGTTTGAATGCTTGGTTTGAGTTGAAAAAGTTCATCTGGTAATGCGTGATTTCATTAAAGCACAGTGTTTGATTGCGAGTCGTTGGATGTATACTCAGTGAGCTGTCGATGCATAAAGGGAATACTTTATTGCAAAAATGCATGTTTTTGGTTTTTGGAGTTTTACAATTTTTTTGTGTTCATTCTTTTTTTTCAGGACTTTATTTGATTTTTTGACTTTTTTTCAGGACATTTTTCAATTTTTTTTGAATTATTTCAGGACATTATTTGATTTTTTGACTTTTTTCAAGACATTTTTCAATTTTTTAAGACTTTTTTCAAATTTTTGCCCCCAGTGTCTAGCAAGGCAAGGAATATGAGAGGTGAATAAATAGGCTTGCTGAAATGATGGTGGATAGAGGGAAAACACAGGCCTTTTATTATGGAGACAATATGGATGCAATTTCCAAGGGCTATGGCGTGATGGGAAAAGAGACTGGATATGACAATGTAAAGCAGGAACATGGCATGAGGGACATGTCAAGAGGTTTTTGAAACCATGTTTAAATTTTGCGTCCTTATGTCAGATCAAGATCAAGGAATGAAACAAAGTGTATGGATAGTGATAAGATATGGATAGGATAAGCAAGACCAAGAATGGATAAGGGACATGGACTGAAGGTCGGAATTGGCTAAGGGATAGTGGTAGAAAGTCACAATAAGACAGGGAATATGGATGAAAGATTATAATAAGCAAATGGATACATGACCAAAAGCTATGATGGACTAAAATATGCAAACAAGATGTGTGATGCTCATGATGATCGTCAGCCTTGTCAAGATCAAAGGTGAAAAGGGAAAATGGACATGAGGGACAATAGGATATGAAGAGTAACGATAGGGGTATGATAGGATAATGAAGGGCAAGAGGATATGAAGGAAGAGATTTGCCCCCAAGTGTGGTGTGCAAGAAGTTCATGGATTACGCATGACGCCTGTTTGCCAGGTTTTCATCATGGTACTTGCCTAGGGTGCCTGTTTGCTAGGTTTTCACCAGTGGACGAATTATTTTTCTTTATTTTTTTTTCTTTTTCTTTTTTCTTTTTTTCACTTCTTTTTTTGTATTTTTGACTTTTTCAGAAGAAGATGGGCACATGATAGGGGATGGAAGAAGGACTCAAGCGTCTTTTTATTTGGATAGTAGCCTTGAAAAAAAAAAAAAATGGACCATGACCTTTAAAAGTATGCTCAAAGATGTTGGTAGGATAAGGACATGGAAAAATAAGATGAAACTAAGGTGAGGATTTATGCAAAGGATTGGATCAAAGGGATCGAAGGATGGAAAATATGCATTGGATAATGGATAGGGTATTGAAAGAATTGGGCTTCAGTGGATGGAAATGTTGGCAAGATCGACATTGGCACACACCTTGAGGGGTGATGGATTGATGGAGGACAAATGTATTTTGGATATTGAGATTTGTATGGAGGAATAGCTTGGGATATTGGGACATAAGGGCCCAAAATGGATGAAGAAGGTGATGGAGAAATAGACTTGGAAGGTTTGGATGGAGGAATAGCAATTTTGGATGCCAAGTTGGATGTTTCTTTTTGTGCTTCAAGGAGCTTCTTGGGGATCCACATGGTTTTTGATTTTACATGCTTTTGTGGTTCCTTGGAGTGCATTGCTTGCACAAGGGATTTAGGAACCCATATATATTTTGACTTTGCTTTATTTTGCTCAATGAGCCTTTGTGGCCTTTTGTATTTTTCTTTTTCTTTATAGATCATATTGTTCTTTGTTTTGACATGTCGATTATATTGGACATGTTGATCCTTGAATACATGTGGATTTCTAGACTTATGACTTTTATACTTGGCATCCAAATTGCTTAGAAGAGGGAATGAATGTTGGTGTGGATGGGAATGATATGGAGACATGGGGGATGGATGGAAGGTTCTCCAAGATGTGTGCCTTTGCTAATGTTGCATAGGAGATGGAGGGATATAGGGACCTAGAATGGATGGAAGCGATGATGGAGAAGGTGGACATTTGGATTTTGACTTTGAAGGGATACCAATGCCTTGAGTGTGAGCTTTGTAGCCATGAACATTAGTATACCCTTTGATATGAAGAGATTCTTGCTTGTGAAGGTCTACTCCTTTGCCTTTATCAATATTTTGACTTGTAGGATACTCTTTTCTTTGGGAAGAAGATGCGAGTTCATTATGAGGTGGATGTGATATGAGAGAAATAATGAGATCTTGAAGTGGATCGGATTGCACCAAAGTGGAAGAACCCATTATGCATGTCGAGGGTTCATGAACATCTTGCACTGACACGTTAGAATCATGAAGGGGATTAGGATCATGAGGGGGACTAGGATCATGTAGTGGGCATAGTTCAATGATAGGCTCTTCAAGAGATGGAATGGGAGAAATAATGGGATCATCAAAAGAAATGAGATTAGGACAAGGAGATGGAGGAACAAGTGGATCTTGTGGAGGATCTGAAGGAATGATTTGATCTTGACAAGGAGGAAGATCATTGGAATCCTCTTTAAAGGTGCTTTGCTCTTGACTTTCAATGGGATCATCAGAAAGGATGGAAAGGATATCTTGAATGTCAATGGAATTTGAAAGGACATTTTTTTCATGAAATGGAAGGGGATCGTTTGGGATTGGATGGACTGGGATATCTTGATCTTGCTTGGGGAGTGGAGTGTCAATAGGATTTTGGATAGGATGGACAAGAATAGGGGAATCATCATGAGTGTCTAGGAAGATGGGGTCTTGGTCAACAATTGGATGGGATGATAAGGTTTCAGGATCTTGATCTTGATTTTCTTTAGGACTCATTTCTTCATGCTCTAAATTATCCTCTTGACATGGGGTTGGACTTTGGATATGCATGGAAGATTCTGACAAGGAATCAATGATTTGGCATGATGGGGATGCACTTTGAACATTTGTGATGGATTCTGGCAAGGAATCAATGCTTGAACATGAGGAAGAGGGACTTGGAATGGGGTCCTTTGAAATAGGTAATGGCAATAAAGTGCATGGTGGCATCGGGTCTAGCATTTCTAAAACATGACAAGGATGTGCATCATGAATTGGATTATCTTGGCAATCAATTATGGATAGCTCTTGGATAATTGCATCCTTGGGTGTATTAGTTGATGAGGACAATATGGAAGGTTCTTGCGGAACTTCTGGAGGTATAGGGATAGATGCCACCGGAGATTCAATTTGTTTGCGGGGGGATGAGGCATTGCTAGACATAAGTGTATTATTTTTATCTTCCTCAATAAACTCACTTGGTCGTTTCTTTAAGAGCATTGCAATAAAACCACCTTTCTTTCGAGGTTTTGACATGATTGGACCTGGAATTTGAACTTGTTTTTGATTTGATGTCATGTTTTGATATTGGACTTGGTTTAATTGTTCTGAAATGTTTGAAACTTGGGTTGGTGTGTGCCGCAACCTTTGTTTTTGAATGTTTGGTTGGTGTTGTTGATATTGATATGTTGATTGAACTTGTTGATATTCCACCATTGGTTGAACCATTTGTTGACATTGTATAGTTGGTTGGACATATTGTTGAAATTGGACCATTGGTTGTGTCTGTTGAATATGTTGGACCATTGGTTGTGATGGTTGAAAATCTGATTGATAGAAAACACCTTGTTCTTGTTGTGGAGGCACATAATGTTGAAATTGATGTTGTCTCCTTTCTTGTAATTGTTTCATCATCTCTATTTGGGAGAGGAGAGCTGGTATGTCTGATCGTTCAAGAAGAGATCTTACATCAATTGGCTCAAACTTTGGATTTTGACCTGGAAATTTTTGAAACATTTTGGACATTTGTGATCTATTCTTCACAATGTTTTTCACTCTTTGTTCCAATATCTCTTCTTCTTGAGCTAGTTTCTCCTCTAGTTTTTGTATTTGGAGACTTGTTTCATCATAAAGAGTTTGATCGATATTGCCTTGTTGTTGGGTTGGATAGAATTGTGATTGCATTGTCGGTTGATATGTCAAACTTTGTTGCATCATTGGTGCTTGGAACCTTGTTTCAATAGACATGTCATTATGCAAATGCAATATTTTTGGAATTTTTCAAGGATAATGTATGATATGCAACTAAATGCAAACTAAATAAATGAAAATGCAATCTATGTTTTTGGTTTTTTTTTTTTTGAAGATTTTGACAAACTTTTGGAATGCAAATCTAAGAGAGGCCCTTAGGAAATTGAAATGATATCTAGACCTCAAAGGACAAAAGGACTTAATTGACAAAGGACAAGATGACAACGTCTCCCCTATGCTTGGATACTAAGCTAGGTTGGACGAAATGATATGGATGACAAAAGGACAAAAGGTTTTGATAAGGTCTAGACCTCTTAACAATGACTTAGGGTTTATCAAAGATTTGGATTACTCAAGTATGACAAGACCTAGCTTCGACACTATATGCAAAGGGACAATGGCTATGATATGATAATGACTTAAGCTTAATGAAGGGACTTATGCAAATATGAATGTATGATAATGGTATGACTTTAATGCAAGAGGACACATGCAAATGGATGACCCCTATTGAAAGGAGTATGACTTAGGTGATATCTAACCTTGGTACTTGACAATGACTTTGCAAAATGCAACCTAGGATGAACCTAAATGTAAGTGACATGAATGTTAAGACAAGATTTGGAACAATGTTTGATCATCATATTGGAAGATGTGTTTTGAACTTTGTTGAACTTTTGTTGGATGAATGTCTCTTGTGTTTAATCTTGTTTTGATCAATGTGTTTTGCTTTTGAAATGGGATAACATTCAACTTTTGACAATCAAAGAATATAAGATGTTACAACTTAGACTCAAGACAATCATGCTCATTTCCACATTCCCTAGGGTAGGCAAAGACATTAGGTACTTGAGAGGTAGACTCATTATGAGATTCAAGGAGAATACATAGATGCTTGACCCCACGGGCTCCCCTCCACGGCACTCACTTCTCAGGGCAGCCAAGCATCAATCCCCATGGAATCTCCCCATGGCGAACTTAGTATCTCTTCCAAGTATCTGAACTTGTCCTTCTCAAGCAACTAGAAGGGTTTTTGGCCTCTAAAAACAAGGTGTTTAGTAAGGATTTCTGTTAAGCGTTACTCCTTGATGTCACGCAAGCATGATTGAGACATTAAGCCCATCAAGATACCAAACAAATGTAGTCGCGCAAGCACGATTTAGACCAAGAGGCCCTACTTAGATGTTGATATGAGAAAGAGTTCAAGGGGCATCACTTCCCAAGTAAGTGCAATTCCCACGTAACACTTCCTTCAAAGCTTTCGCCCATCAGGTATTTTTTTATAGTGAGTTAGAATGCCAAGGAATTCTAGCCGTACTCACTTTGGGTCGTCCCCTTCTCACGATTATCACTTGCTTGCTAAAGCAAAGTGGTCGGGAAGGCAGGCCCTCTAATGAGACAAACAATCAACAACACAAGCATGGTATCGAAGATCTGGATTTCTGATCACCCTTTGAAGGATGAGAGCATACTCTCCTACTCCAATGTCATACTTAACAAACAAAGCAAACAAATGTTTGTTCCAACCTATTTATAAATCACTAAGTGCCTAATTAAAAATCTCAAACACACAATTTGGTTGTTTCTCCAAGGCAACCTGCAAAACACATGTCAAAAGTTTGATTTGTTGTCTTTGACCATCGAATCTGCATAACACATGTTAGTAGTTTGATTTTTAGTCTTTGTCATGCGTATGCCAAGATCCTGCACAAATAATCAATACCAAAATCCAAAGCATAGAAAACAGAATGCAAAAACACCAAAGATTTCAAGTAAAAACTGCATTTTTCACTTCTGATCTGGACTTGACACAGGTGCAGAAGTCAGGACACAAGCGCAGGATGTCTAACACAAGCGTAAAATGTTTCAACACAGGCACAAGATGTCTCAACACAGGCGTAGAATGCTTCACACAAGTGCAACAGTCTCCAGAATACCCTGCACGGCTCTGTTTTTGGGTTTTTGACCTGCAAATCAACTTAGAAGCACTCCAAAACACAGTAAAAGGGTTAGAAAGTTAGTATTCACGTCGGGTTCACCAGTTAATGTAGCGTAGAAATTAGGAATCATCAAAAAAAGTAGATCAATCAAAACATAAGACATGATAACTTAACCAAAAGAACACTCATTGAAATGAACCTAATTCTAAGCACACTCAATAGAGGTATGAAAATGAAGCATTCAAAAGAAAATATTATGCAAACCATATAACAATTCGGATGCTTCTTCCATGCGGCTCCATTGTTGTTCTTTCCTCTTCAATGGGTTTGTGGATCTCACCTACAAGTGCTCACACAATTGAAAGCAAGATTGACGAAAAGTTCAAGAGTACTAGAAGCGTAAGTTCGGTAGTTTGATAGAAAATTCGGATTAGGTTTGATTGAAAATCATCCAATTTATAGAGAAATTGGATAAATGACAAGATTGGCATGATGCAATTCAAATGGAAATTGCAAATCAATATGACAAATTATGACAAATTATGCACTTTCCATGCACAATTTGATTGATTGATACTTGATGACAAATTATGACACATTCTATGTCAAAATTGATTGATTGTCAATTATGACAATTTATGACAAATTGACATGCCATTCCCATGGAATTAGGAGATGAAATAGGAGGGAAATTGAATTAGAAATTTGAGAAATTAGAAAATTGAAATTGATGAAAATTAGGAATTAGAAATTGAAAGAAATTAGAAATTAGGATTTAGTGAATTAGTGAATTAATTAATAATTTCTCATTTATTAATCAATTCACAAAGAGGAATAATTAGCCAATTAAATAAAGATTTAATTGTAATGAGGAAACTTAGGATTAATAAACAATTTAGTAATCCTAGAGGAAGAAATGGCAAATCAGGTTAAATGATTAAATCATAAAACCCTAGAAGGCGAATTAGAAATGCGAAAATGACAATTAGGTCTTGATTGAAGATAATTAATGTCATGATTTTGAATTGATAAATGACCAATGCGACAAAATGATTTGATTGATAAAATGCGCCAATTGACGAGGAACAATGACAAATTGATCCAAATTGACATAATTGAGACAAAGAATGATCGATAGCGAAATGATCGCAAAATGACAAGATTGATAACGACCACGATCAATGACAAATTGATCGCAAGATGACAAGATTGAACATGACAACGATCGATGACAAATCGATCATTAAAAATGACAAGATTGAAGGATTGATGATAAATCGACAAGATCGAAAAGAGGAAAAAACCCTAATTAGGATTGACGATGTCCAAAATGATAAGATTAATGATAAAATTGATAAGAGAACAATGATTGATGACAAATGAATACGCACATTGATGCGACAAAGTAAAATCGATCAAAATCATGACTGGATAATGTTGTCGACAAGACCAAATTTGAGGACGAGGTGATTGAAGAATGTAGAAGAATGACTCGATGTTCGCAAATGATAAAGACCAAGTGCGTGACATAGGAGAAATGTTAATGCGACGCAAAAACCTAAAATGAGGCAATGCGCAAATGTTAAAGTATGACCTCGCAAGCGTTGACCATTTTTGGGTGTCTACAAGGACAAAACCCTAATTAGGATTGACGATGTCCAAAATGATAAGATTAATGATAAAATTGATAAGAGAACAATGATTGATGACAAATGAATACGCACATTGATGCGACAAAGTAAAATCGATCAAAATCATGACTGGATAATGTTGTCGACAAGACCAAATTTGAGGACGAGGTGATTGAAGAATGTAGAAGAATGATTGGATGTTCACAAATGATAAAGACCAAGTGCGTGACATAGGAGAAATGTTAATGCGACGCAAAAACCTAAAATGAGGCAATGCGCAAATGTTAAAGTATGACCTCGCAAGCGTTGACCATTTTTGGGTGTCTACATTTTGCCCCTCTTTGAGACAATGCGATTTTAAGCGTTGTTTCAAAGAACAATAACGAAAATGCCCCAAACAATAATAATGACATATGCATGCCCCCTCGAGGAATTGGCCGGAAACATGCGGAAAAGAGGCCAATTGATCGATAAAAATGACAGGATCGAACGGACTGACAATCGGAGATCGGATGCATGACAAACAATCAATTTAATGTGCACAAGATCGTGACCAACATAAGATGGAGAGGATGCACGTCCATCTATGCAATGACAAAGAGCTATAAATGGGACCAAGAGGGTGAAAATGACTCATTTGCACTAGCTAAAGAGGAGGATTTGTTGCTCTGGACAAGGACACTTGCAGGCAGATGGTGAACATTCCAACGGTGGATCACCTTGGAGAACATGTACGCACATTCAGACGATCGGAGGACACAGGAGCAGCGGTATGTATCTCAAAAACCCATGTTTTGAATTTCATGAATTTTGATGGCTTACGGGACATTGCGGGGCCCACAGGGGATACCAAAATTGACATCTACGCTTGTGTCATCTAAACCTGCGCTTGTGTAAGGAGTTCTGCACTTGTGTAGGAAGACACAGGCGCAAGTCAGCTGACACAAGCACAGTTTCTCTTACACAGGTGCAAGTGTTCATAAAAACTTTAGTTTTGACTTGAAACTGCATGCAAATGACCTAAAAAAAGGGGGACAAGGGTGGGATAGGTCAATGTAGATGGAAAACACCCTGATTGGGCATGAAAATGAGGATATACAACCCATAGGAACACACCCTAAAACTGACAAAATGATGCCCTGATTGTGATGTAGAGTCGACAATATCCATTGATCACGCGGGAGAATCGACCTGACTATTTCATGCTACGACATAGACTCAGGAGCACAGAGAGAGACACATTAGCTGGACTGGGATTGTATTACATCACATATATGCCTGAGATTAGGGCAAACACAGGATTGCTTACCGCATTGGCAGAGCGATGGCACTCGGAGACCTCCTCATTCCATTTGGCGACTGGCGAGGCGACAGTGACTCTAGAGGATGTATGGCGCATTCTCCGCATTCTGATACATGGGGAGATGATAGAGTACGACCCAGTGATAGGTAGAGAGGCATTATGCAGGCTATTTGAGTGTGACGCAGAGGATCTGGACATTGTCGAGAGGGAGATTCGCTGGGAGACTATGGCGGCCAAGTATGAGTAGCGATGTGTGGTGATAGCAATTGTGATAGCATGTCTTCTGGCAGGTGATAGACGAGGACATGGATTCCCTATTGGTTGGGGAAGAGTATTAGAGAAGATGGTGATAGAGGGGACAGTGTACGCGTGGGGACCATGTGTATTGGCTATGTTATATTTCCAGCTGCATCAGATAGCATATCAGGGAGTGCAAACATTGAGTTGTGGAGTGACATTGCTTCAGGTATGGGCATTCGAGCATATTGCCATATGTCGGCTGATTACAGATAGACAGGTTGTACCACACCGACCATATGTGTACAGCTGTGGTGGAGCACTGAGACAGGGTCCTTTTGGATACATATTATACTAGCGACATGAGTTAGACAGACTGAGAGAGTTCATATGGAGGCCATATCGAGATTGCCCCGGATGGTCAGATGATCATGAGGAGTTACCATACTGCAGACAGGAGAGGTACCTGATTGGGCGACCAGTAAATCGCCAGAGAGTGATTGAGTTATACCTTCCAGAGAGAGTCCGACGACAGTTTGGAGAGACACAGGATGTTCCTTGGAGGACTGCATGCTTTGCCCGATCTCACCGAGAGATGAGTCAGTGGGGTAGTATGATTCAGCCACACACAGCATATGCCGACTTTGCACAGTTACAACAGAGACAGTGGGAGTGGTGGTCAGATGTGGTGGATGCTGGGACTACAGAGGAGTATGAGACATGGACAGGGCTACCATAGCGAGCCAGCAGGATTATATTGCGACATTGGAGAGACAGAATGCCATTTTGAGGACAGAACGAGATACAGCACTAGCTCAGGCACAGCGAGAGGGACAGAGAGTCATTGAGTTCATTGGGTCGATTAGGGATGCCAGTGCACGGGAGATGACACAGATGCTGGTAGAGACCAGCGAGGAGAGACTGTACTGGAGGACACTATATGAGGGTGCAGTTCCACCGGAGCGGAGAGCACCTTCATATCGGGCACGATCAAGGACAGAGAGTAGGTCACGCTCTCGGAGGTCATTGAGCAGCATAGGAGTGAGTGGACCGATGAGACCACCATAGCCAGGACCAGGAGGGACATCATTTGCGAGACGTGGCAGAGATGAGGAGGACAGAGGGAGCACTCAGTGATAGAGGCACGTGCTCCGTATGACAGACAGTGGACATTATGCAGTTTGCCATTATGTAGTCAGCCTGCGGGCCATACTTAGGACAGACAGTCCGATTTTGTACTCTGACATTATTATGATATGTGATATGATATGCATCGATATGATGGATGCAATATGTTATGACTGAGGTTTATTTGCATGTATGGATGACTTATGCACTTGTTGATGAACATGTATGGATGTATTTTTATGTATTTTTTTTGATGTATTTATGAAATGAAATGGATAAAATGCTTGAGGTAATGCTTGATGCAAATGCAAATGTACTAACCAAATGAATGCAGGATGCAGCATATGTGCGTGGATATCGAAGCACTAGACTGAATTGATTATCCGACCGGACAGAAGAAGTGTTAGTAAGAAGAAATGAGATAGAAGACAGTTAGAGATGATGAAAACTTGCTTTCAGTAATGCACTTTGTAGGTGAGAACCTTTATTTTTATTTAGCAAAATGGATGCGTAGCATCATGGCATTGAAGGCCAGAGCTAAAATGCAACCCAATTTGCGAAAGACAGACACATCATAGACAAACGACAATCATAATCAAAAAAGAAAAGGATCATGAACCATCCCGGTCACTCTAAATCACTCAGTGACACCATCGAGCAACATAGGAACATGATCGAAGCCAAAGATAAATCAATAAAAAGATAAGACTCACAAATTCAAGCAAATCAGACAAACATCTTGATCTTCATTGTCAAAAGTTGAATGTGCTGATAGGACGATCATGCTGTCTGGTTTCAGGAAATGTGGTACCCCGTCTAAGACAGGACACAGTCTGGTTTCGAGTATACCACACCCTGTATAAGACCCATGATAATGTGACAAGGACAAATGATTTTGATACTGATAGGACAATCATAATCAATTAAATTTCAACGACAATTTCCCTCCTATTTCATCTCCTAATTGCATGTCAATTTGTCATAAATTGTCATAACTGACAATCAATCAATTTGCGAACATCGAGTCATTCTTCTACATTCTTCAATCACCTCGTCCTCAAATTTGCATGTATGGATGACTTATGCACTTGTTGATGAACATGTATGGATGTATTTTTATGTATTTTTTTTGATGTATTTATGAAATGAAATGGATAAAATGCTTGAGGTAATGCTTGATGCAAATGCGAATGTACTAACCAAATGAATGCAGGATGCAACATATGTGCGTGGATATCGAAGCACTAGACTGAACTGACTATCCGACCGGATGGAAGAAGTGTTAGTAAGAAGAAATGAGATAGAAGACAGTTAGAGATGATGAAAACTTGCTTTCAGTAATGCACTTTGTAGGTGAGAACCTTTATTTTTATTTAGCAAAATGGATGCGTAGCATCATGGTATTGAAGGCCAGAGCTGAAATGCAACCCGATTTGCGAAAGACAGACACATCACAGACAAACGACAATCATAATCAATTAAATTTCAACGACAATTTCCCTCCTATTTCATCTCCTAATTCCTATTTATGCACTTGTTGATGAACATGTATGGATGTATTTTTATGTATTTTTTTTGATGTATTTATGAAATAAAATGGATAAAATGCTTGAGGTAATGCTTGATGCAAATGCGAATGTACTAACCAAATGAATGCAGGATGCAGCATATGTGCATGGATATCGAAGCACTAGACTGAACTGACTATCCGACCGGACGGAAGAAGTGTTAGTAAGAAGAAATGAGATAGAAGACAGTTAGAGATGATGAAAACTTGCTTTCAGTAATGCACTTTGTAGGTGAGAACCTTTATTTTTATTTAGCAAAATGGATGCGTAGCATCATGGCATTGAAGGCCAGAGCTGAAATGCAACCCGATTTGCGAAAGACAGACACATCACAGACAAATGACAATCATAATTTCTCAAATTTCAACGACAATTTCCCTCCTATTTCATCTCCTAATTCCATGGGAATGGCATGTCAATTTGTCATAAATTGTCATAATTGACAATCAATCAATTTGCGAACATCGAGTCATTCTTCTACATTCTTCAATCACCTCATCCTCAAATTTGCATGTATGGATGACTTATGCACTTGTTGATGAACATGTATGGATGTATATTTATGTATTTTTTTTGATGTATTTATGAAATGAAATGGATAAAATGCTTGAGGTAATGCTTGATGCAAATGCGAATGTACTAACCAAATGAATGCAGGATGCAACATATGTGCATGGATATCGAAGCACTAGACTGAACTGACTATTCGACCGGACGGAAGAAGTGTTAGTAAGAAGAAATGAGATAGAAGACAGTTAGAGATGATGAAAACTTGCTTTCAGTAATGCACTTTGTAGGTGAGAACCTTTATTTTTATTTAGCAAAATGGATGCGTAGCATCATGGCGTTGAAGGCCAGAGCTGAAATGCAACCCGATTTGCGAAAGACAGACACATCACAGACAAACGACAATCATAATCAAAAAAGAAAAGGATCCCGGTCACTCTAAATCACTCAGTGACACCATCGAGCAACATAGGAACATGATCGAAGCCAAAGATAAATCAATAAAAAGATAAGACTCACAAATTCAAGCAAATCAGACAAACATCTTGATCTTCATTGTCAAAAGTTTAACGTGCTGATAGGACGATCATGCTGTCTGGTTTCAGGAAATGTGGTACCCCGTCTAAGACAGGACACAGTTTGGTTTCGAGTATACCACACCCTGTATAAGACCCATGATAATGTGACAAGGACAAATGATTTTGATACTGATATTCGATTGATAAGACAATTTGGATCAGTTTGAACGTTTGAGTTGATTGAATAAGTTCATCTGTTAATGCATGATTTCATTAAAGCACCGCGTTTGATTGCAAGTCATTGGATGTATACTCAGTGATCTGTCGATGCATAAAGGGGATAATTTATTGCAGAATGTTTGTTTTGTTTTTGTTTTTGCTTTTCAAGTTTTACAATTTTTTTGTTCTTTTTTTTTTTCAGGACTATTTTTTGATTTTTTTGATCTTTTTTTCAGGACTATTTTTTGATTTTTTTGATCTTTTTTTTTTCAGGACTATTTTTTTGATTTTTTTGATCTTTTTTTTTTCAGGACATTATTTGATTTTTTTTTGGAATTTTTTTTTTAGGACATTATTTGATTTTTTTGAGATTTTTTCAAGACTTTATTCAATTTTTTTGAATTTTTTCAGGACATCTTTCGATTTTTATAAGATTTTTTTTCAGGACTTTATTTGATTGTTTTTGAATTTTTTCAGGACTTTATTTGATTGTTTTTGAATTTTTTCAGGACTTTTTTCAATTTTTATGAATTTTTTTCAGGACTTTTTTTTCAATTTTTTATGAATTTTTTTAAGGACTTTTTTCAATTTTTATGCTCTAGTGATTGATCATGACGAGAGAAAAGCACCCAATGTGCACTTGAAAGACACATAAACCAGGACCAAAACATATGTACAAGACAGTGGAGTAAGCAAGACAGTGATGTTGACCAATAACAGGCCTGGAATAAAACATTGGGTTGAGTGAAAGATAGGCATGATAACTGGCTGAGAGAAAGCATGGCTAGAAGTCATGATAGATGACGGAGCAATAATCTCATTACTCATGGCGCCTGATTGCCAGGTTTTCACCATGGTACTTGCCCAAAGCGCCTGTTTGCCAGGTTTTCACTAGAGGGTGAATCATTCATTTTTTTCTTTTCTCTTTTTTTTCTTTTTTTCTTTTTTCATTTTTGTGTATTTTTTGCTTTTTTCATTTTTTTATATTTTTTGCTTTTTTCATTTTTTTGTATTTTTTTCAGGATCATATTTGAAGAAAAATCTGACAGCAAACTATGCCCAGTACTTGCGAAGATGCATGCTACTAATAAGATCAGACAGAGGTTCACCTTCGGGAGTCGCAAGCTGATATGCCCCCGAGCCATAGGCTGAAGTTACTATGAAAGGCCCAACCCAATTAGGTTCAAACTTGCCCTTGATGACGTCAGTAGACTGTGCATTGTTGGGATTTGCCTTTAAAACCAGGTCTCCCACTTCGAAGTGTCGCCCTTTGACCTTCTTATTATAAGAGCGACGGAGACGGTTTTGGTATGCTTGCAAATGTGTCAGAGCTGTCTGACGTTTTTCATCTAACATCTCAAGCTGATGCAGCCGAGAGACTCTGTGTGTCTCATCATCAATCAGGTGTTGCAAGGAAACTCTCAAGGAAGGAATCTTGACTTCCAAAGGTAAAATGGCTTCCGCACCATACACCAAGGAATAAGGTGTTGTGCCAGTAGGTGTGCGGATAGAAGTGCGATAGGCCCACAGTGCTGGATTTAATTGTACGTGCCAATCTCGACCAGCGTCATTGACAACTTTCTTCAGGATCTTGATAATGGTTTTATTTGATGCTTCAGCTTGACCGTTACCCTGTGGATAGTATGGGCTAGAAAAACGGTGTTGAATATGAAATTTTTCACAAAGCTCTTTAACATCTTTATTCTTGAAGGGTCGACCATTATCTGTGACTATGGCAAGGGGAACCCCATATCTGCATATGATATAATTTAGCAAGAATTTTGAAATTTGGACACCAGTGATATAGGTCATGGGGATGGCTTCAATCCATTTTGTAAAATATTCTGTAGCTGTAATAATGAACTTGTGTCCATTTGCAGATGTTGGCTGAATCTTGCCGATAAGATCCAATCCCCACTGAGAAAAGGGCCATGGAGATATAACAGAATGAAGCTCTTGAGCTGGTGCATGAATATAATCTCCATGAATCTTGCACTTGTAGCACTTTTTAACAAAATCATGAACATCCTTCTCCAAAGTGGGCCAATAATACCCAGCACGAATCAACTTTTTGGCTAAACTAAGACCATTGAAATGGCCCCCACATATACCATCGTGAACCTCGTGTAAAGCCGTTTGTGCTTCGTCAGAATCCAAACACCTGAGGAGGGTATGGTCAAAAGAACGACGGTAAAGGGTGTCGGCGATGATGACATATTTGGTTGTTTGTCGAATAAAGGCTCGGCGTTGGTTAGCGGAAAGGTTAGGTGGTAAAGTCTGGGATTTCAAATACTGATATATATCATTGTACCAAGGGGAATTGGGACCAACAAGAACGCACATCACATCAGCAGTCGGAATGTCAAAAGAGGGGACTAGCAATTGTTCGACCAAGAATTCACACTTGTCCATATTATGAGGCATATTTATCATGGAAGCAATCGTAGCCATTGCATCTGCCGACTTGTTTTGTATTCTTGGCACTTGACTGAAATGGATAGCTGTGAATTTGGTCTTGAAGAAGTCTACCATGTGCTTATAAGGAATAAGCTTTTCATCCTTTGTCTCATAGTCATCATTGACTTGTCGGATGACTAATTGAGAATCTCCATAGACTTGCAAATGCTTGATATTCCAGTGGACTGCCACTCGAAGTCCTGTAACCAATGCTTCGTACTCTGCAATGTTATTGGTACATTGGAAAGTTATTCTGTATGACTTTGGAATAGCATCACCTTGAGGGGTGACAAACAAAATGCCTGCACCAGATCCGAACTTAGTGTGGGACCCATCAAAGTATAACTTCCATTCATTGGATGGTGTGAGAGCAAAGACTGATTCATCTGGGAAATCAGTCAACATGGGATGATCGTCTGAAATAGGAGCATCTGCTAGTTGATCTGCTATGACTTGTCCTTTTATCACCTTTCGCTCCATATACTCAATGTCAAATTCACTGAGAATCATGACCCATTTTGCTAGGCGACCTGTTAAAGCTGCTCGACTGAGCAAATATTTTAAAGGATCAATTTTGGCAATCAACAATGTTTGATGGCTTAGCATATAATGTCGGAGCTTTTGTGTTGCAAATACCACTGCTAAGCATGCCCTTTCAATAGTGGAATAATTTAGCTCATAGCCTACCAGTGTCCGGCTGATATAGTAAATAGCTCTTTCTTTGCCATTCTCGTCTTGTTGAGCCAAAAGAACTCCTAAAGCTGTTTCAGTTGCAGAGATGTACAATAAGAATGGCTTGTCTTCGATAGGAGGCATTAGGATAGGTGGCGACAACAAATAGTCTTTAAGAGCTTGAAAGGCTGATTGGCATTGCTCAGTCCATTTAAAAGCGACACCTTTGTGCAATAGATGTTGGAATGGATGACATTTGTCGGCCAACTGAGCTATGAAGCGACGAATTGACTGGAGCTTTCCTTGTAGACTTCTTAATTGCCGGAGGTTGGAAGGTGGAGGCATATCCATGATTGCTTTGACCTTGGCGGGGTCGACCTCAATGCCTCGGTGGGAAACAATATATCCAAGCAATTTTCCAGCTGTAACACCAAAGACACACTTTTTTGGATTGAGCCTGAGTTTGAAGGTCTCCATTCTGTCAAAGATTGGGCCCAAGATGGCTAGATGACTATCTCTGGTGACAGATTTGCACAACAAGTCATCAACATAATCCTCCATCAAAGTGTGCATGAAATCATGAAAAATTATCGTCATTGCTCTTTGATAGGTTGCACCGGCATTTTTGAGACCGAAGGGCATCACATTCCAGCAATAAGTGCCCCAAGCACAGGTGAATGCTGTCTTATGCTGATCTTCAGGTGCAATACAGATTTGATTGTAGCCGGAGAAAACATCCATTAGTGAAAGCATCTCATAACTAGCCGTCATGTCCACTATGATGTCTATGTTTGGCAATGGAAAATCATCCTTAGGGCATGCTTTATTCAAGTCCCTAAAATCTGTGCAGATGCGGATGCCCCCAGTTACTTTGCTAACTGGTACTAGATTTGAAATTCAATCTGCATAATCAATGGGTCTAATGAAGCCCACATCTAGCAATTTTTTCAATTCCACTTTGACCAAAAGAGCCACTTGAGGATGCATTTTTCTAAGTTTTTGTTTGACAGGTTTAGCACCTGGTTTCAGTGGCAAATGATGAAGGACTAACTCTAGATCGAGGCCAGGCATATCTGCATAAGACCACGCAAAGCTGATCTTCTTCTCCAGAAAGAAATTAATAAAATCAATCTTCTCTTGTTTTGACAAGGAGGCCGCAAAGTGAATGACCTTAGGGTTATCAGGTGTACCCAAATTGATTTCCTCGGTCATCTCTACCAGCAATGTGGATTTGTCCTGAATTGATAGGGGTACATCCACTCTTCCACCTTTGGGCGCCTCAGAAAGGTTTTCACCCGCAGGTACGTCTTTTATTTTTACTTTTGTACGATCAGAGAGCGCCTTACGGTTTTCACTCAAAGATCTATTCTTTTGATTTTTTTCTTTTTCTTTTTCATTTTCATGACTGGAAGAGGGAGTTGACTCCCCAAAATATGCTGTTGAATCCAGGTCAATAGCAAAGCCTGCCTTATGGTCGCCTTGTGGTATACCTTCCCGTAGTCCCATGAACTCTGCAATTGCTTCATCATTATGAAAACAGTCCAATGTGAGCGGTTCTTGTTGGTCATATTGGATAAGTTGGGGATATATGAGGGGCATGTCATCATCGATTGTAAGGATAGAGAGGGCTGATATGGTAAAAATGTGAATGTCTGTGGTGTCACTATCTGAACTGCTTGTGTCGGATTCAGAGCTGGGATCCCAAAATGACTCGATCCAAGCATGAGGATAGGTTTTAGGAAGAGGAGTTATTGCATGTTTATCCTCCATAGGCAAGTTATCAGGGTCAATGAAGATATTGTCAAGGGCATTGGAGCTGGAAGAAAGAGAACTCCACTCCCATTCATTAGAATCAGTCTCGGGTCGGGTATCCTCAGGTGTTATTTCATCATCAAAATCATGCCCTTTTCGACACATGGACCTTTTGGTAGATGTGGATCCAATTCGTAACAGTACAAAGCCTAACCCTAAAGTTGGGGGTCGCCTCTCAGGTATAATGGGTTCTAGCCTTCCATTGTTTTTCAAGCCTAAGCCACTGCAGCCATCATATCCTTTCTTCTGCAGCATAGTAAATCCTTTGCCATATAATTCCACTGGCAACTTGACAGGTGGAGTTTCAGTTGGATCCTTATAGAGCCAATCTATGACATCATCATCTATAGTTTCTTTGTCAAGTTCTCCCCATCTTGCAAATGTAGTAGGAGGTTGATATTGAATAACGACCTTGGGTTCCTTTTGCAATAAATGCGGTTTTCCATATGACTTTGGAGACATCGGCAAATTTCCAATGAGGAATGTTTGGTCCATTGAATATTCTCCACACCCTTGGTCTTGTATCTTCAGTTTTCCTTTGATAGCATCTAATAATGCATTGGGATCCACATAACTGTCTGATTTGGCCTCTCTATTGACTGGTATTTGTTGCTGAGGAGTATCTTTTAGGGTAGCACAGAACTGGAATGGATTAGGATCTCCTGGAATGGTTATCTCAGTTCCGTTGTAAGGATATTTTAGACATTGATGATAAGTGGACGGAACTGCTTTCATGGCATGGATCCACGGATGGCCAAGGATCATATTATAAGGGAGATCAAGGTCTAGGACTTGTAGGAAAGTGTTTTCCGTCACTGGACCAACTCTGATGGGCAATACAATTATCCCTTTGGATGGGCGTTCAACGTCATCATAGGCTTTGATTGTTATCCTTTTGGAAGCATCTATGTCATTTTCTGAATATCCGAGGCCAATGACCACTCTTAAGGTGCAGATATTAAGACCTGCTCCGCCATCTATCAGGACTCACCGGATTTTGCAATTGTGGACAAAGACTTCTAGGTGCAAAGGGTCATTATGGGGAAGCTTGTCAGGTGAGATATCACTATCGGAAAATGTGACACTTTGGGAAATGGCTAAATGTCCAATCCGTGCTTGAAATTGGTCAACATCAATATCTGTCGGGACAGTGGATTCAGTCAAAGCTTTATCTAGGACTGCACGATGCATGGGAGACATTTTCAACAATTCTAGAATGGATATTTGTGCAGGCGTTTTTCCTAGATGATCCAAAAGATTATACTGACTTGCAGGAGTTGGTTTGGGAGGAGCGGCAGGAGCTCCTTTCACGACTATTTTAGACCGACGAGTGGTGACCGCACAAGAAGGATCTTGTCCTTTTATTCGTAAGGTGGACACATACTCATTTGACGCATGAAAACAATTAATGACATTGTGATAACCGGTATTTGCATAATTGGCCGTTTGAGCAGAATTGGAAGAAGACGCTTTACCCTTGTCATGATCAAGCAAAGGAGTTTTGAAAATAGTATGATCAGTATTAGAGGTTGGATGGGTTGGATCTATCTCAATTACTCCTTGTTCCAATAAATCTTGAATCATATGTTTTAATTGAAAACATGAAGCAGTTTTATGTCCTTTAGACCGATGATATTCACAGTACGCATTATCATTCCACCAATGTGGTTTTACCGTTGGTTCTGCCTTAATATCTGGTAGTTTGATAAACTTCGCTTGTATTTAATTGCTTCATGACTGATTCGATAGGCTCTCCCAATGGTGTAAACTGTCGAGGAGGCCCATCCCGCGATCGGAAGGGTTTGCGTTGTTGATTTTGTTGTTGGCATTGCTGTTGATTATATTGTTGAGCATGCTGTTGTTGAGCATGTTGTTGATATTGTAGCTGTTGAGCATGCGGTTGATACTGCGGCTGTTGAGCATGCTGTTGATATTGCGACTGTTGAGCATGTTGTTGATATGGCGACTGTTGAGCATGTTGTTGATATTGCGACTGTTGAGTAACATTGTTCCTGGGTGCTTGATTTTGTTCCATAATCGACATATTAGGAACACTCAACTTCTTGATTGTGAATGGGGGTTGATTTGCATTCACCACTCTCGCATCAACAACACCATCATTAGTGACGTTCTTGTTCTTATACCAAAATCTATTCCTATCCCCTGAATAATTTGTGTTGTCATTGTCCTTATTGAGCTTGATCATTCCTTTAGCTACAAGAGCTGCTTCAATATTCATTCCTTTCTTAATGAGTTTTTCTATAGTACTAGGACTTTTCAATTTTAGCTCATACATCATTTCTGGGACTAGATTCTGGATAAACAGATTCACTTGCTGTTCTTCAGGTATACCGAGAGAAGAATGACTATACAAACTTCGCCATCGTTGCAAAAAGGTCACTAATGGTTCACCTTGCTTTTGTTTGGTATTGCATAAATCCGACATAGTCACATCACTGTCGATGTTGAACGCGAAATGAGATACAAACTTTTGCGCCAGTTCTGACCAAGTCTTTATATTTCCTGGTAGATGAGAATACCAATCCATAGCTTGTCCAGTGAGACTTCGTGCAAATAATCGCATTAAATATGTGTCCTCATAGTTTATTTCTGTGCATGCCGCGTAAAATGCTTGAATATGATCTTTTGGATTGCCATTCCCTCTATATTTCTCAAAGTTGGGTGCCTCAAAATGCTTAGGGAATGGAGGCATGTATACACTCTTGTCAAAGGGATTAGGACATAAATCTTGATCTGTATACAACTTCTTTGTTCCTTTAGTTTCTAATGCGTCAACTTTTCGTCGCAACATCTCAAGTTGTTGCGCAATTGTATCAGATTGTAGAGGTTCATCATTAATCCCAGTTGGTATTCTTTGTTGATATATCGCATTTTCGATTGGCTGTTGATACTCCGCAATGGTCATTTTTGGCGTCTCCTGCATATAAAGTTCTTGGTACTTCTCTTGTTGTTGCGGTTGTGCTATGCCTTGATATTGACTTTGTTGTTGTGCTTCTTGGAGCCTAGGTTGATATTGCAATTGAGTAGGTTGTTGATATTGCATAGGCGCCATTTGCGGTTGTGAAGCAGGATAACTTGTTTGCCTTGGCACATATTGTGGCACATGTTGCTGGTGTTGACGAATTGGAATTTGTTGACTTTGTGCCAATTTTTGTCGCGGTGTATATCCAATCATTTGTAAAAAAGCTTGTTTAGATGATTTTCGTTGCTTCTCCTTAGGATGGGGTATAGCACTTGCATTAACTTGCTGTGTTGTTTGTCCAATCCCTTGTGATGGTTGCAAGTTTGTGTTAACTTGGAATGGTGCCGAAGGCGCTGCAATTTCTTGTCGAATGCGACATTGTTGTTCTTTCCTCTTCAATGGGTTTGTGGATCTCACCTACAAGTGCTCACACAATTGAAAGCAAGATTGACGAAAAGTTCAAAAGTACTAGAAGCGTAAGTTCGATAGTTTGATAGAAAATTCGGATTAGGTTTGATTGAAAATCATCCAATTTATAGAGAAATTGGATAAATGACAAGATTGGCATGATGCAATTCAAATGGAAATTGCAAATCAATATGACAAATTATGACAAATTATGCACTTTCCATGCACAATTTGATTGATTGATACTTGATGACAAATTATGACACATTCTATGTCAAAATTGATTGATTGTCAATTATGACAATTTATGACAAACTGACATGCCATTCCCATGGAATTAGGAGATGAAATAGGAGGGAAATTGAATTAGAAATTTGAGAAATTAGAAAATTGAAATTGATGAAAATTAGGAATTAGAAATTGAAAGAAATTAGAAATTAGGATTTAGTGAATTAGTGAATTAATTAATAATTTCTCATTTATTAATCAATTCACAAAGAGGAATAATTAGCCAATTAAATAAAAATTTAATTGTAATGAGGAAACTTAGGATTAATAAACAATTTAGTAATCCTAGAGGAAGAAATGGCAAATCAGGTTAAATGATTAAATCATAAAACCCTAGAAGGCGAATTAGAAATGCGAAAATGACAATTAGGTCTTGATTGAAGATAATTAATGTCATGATTTTGAATTGATAAATGACCAATGCGACAAAATGATTTGATTGATAAAATGCGCCAATTGACGAGGAACAATGACAAATTGATCCAAATTGACATAATTGAGACAAAGAATGATCGATAGCGAAATGATCGCAAAATGACAAGATTGATAACGACCACGATCAATGACAAATTGATCGCAAGATGACAAGATTGAACATGACAACGATCGATGACAAATCGATCATTAAAAATGACAAGATTGAAGGATTGATGATAAATCGACAAGATCGAAAAGAGGACAAAACCCTAATTAGGATTGACGATGTCCAAAATGATAAGATTAATGATAAAATTGATAAGAGAACAATGATTGATGACAAATGAATACGCACATTGATGCGACAAAGTAAAATCGATCAAAATCATGACTGGATAATGTTGTTGACAAGACCAAATTTGAGGACGAGGTGATTGAAGAATGTAGAAGAATGACTCGATGTTCGCAAATGATAAAGACCAAGTGCGTGACATAGGAGAAATTTTAATGCGACGCAAAAACCTAAAATGAGGCAATGCGCAAATGTTAACGTATGACCTCGCAAGCGGTGACCATTTTTGGGTGTCTACAGATGTGAAATTTACAAATTAAATTTAGTAGTTTTAAAATTTAAAAATAATATAAAGTTTTTTATAGTTTATATTAGTCATTATGAATTGATTCAATGATTCATTTGATGTGTTATTGTATCAAATAATTCACTAGTGTGGTGTATTTAAAGACAGGTCTTTAATCAAATGAATCACTTAGAATCTAAGTAAATCAAGAAGTACATTTGAAATTTAGTTGCAAGTAGAGGGAGAAACTACATTATCATCTTAAGAGAACATTGTATGCTTGCCAACTAGTTCGGGTCAGTTCAACATCATTGAATCAAACATATTCTGAAAGCTATTTGTAAGGACCACCCATCCTTAGACAAATTTAGAAATTAGATGATTGAGGAAAAAAATCTTAAATTATAAGAAGTATCCAAATATTATGTATGCAAGTTACATGTTCATTGTCATACATCATATTAATCACAAACTTGTCGTATTGGCCCCAAACAATAATAATTAGACTTATAGGTAAGTGAAAAAGGAATATATTTTCAAGGCATTGGCAAATTATTTTTTAGCAACTAGGTGGAGGCATATATATACTAAAATCATATCTAGGTACCCATCCATTCAGTTTATTCAATTTTAGTATTTATGTAAACATTAATTATAGTATCTATTTTTACAATTAGTTCTAACTATACTAAGATTAATTATTTGCTTCATTAAAAGTATTTAATTAATAAAGCTTAGATAATTTAAAGTAAATTACATTTTTACATTTCAGTGAACTCAACATTCCTATACAAGATAGGGTTTATTCTTAGTATATATCTTTCTTCTCTTAGGGTTTTTAGATCTGGTTTTTCTAATTGTATACCATTAATATCTAAGTGATTAGGTTTTGGATCCACCTTTGTTTTTGTCTACTTACCATACTTACCATATCAAGTAAATAGGGTTTAAACACACACACACACAGAGACATATATATATATATATATATATATATATATATATATATATATATATATATATATATATATATATATATATATATATATATATAATCATGTCTACTACCCACACATGGATATTTCATCATCATGGATCCCCATAGATCATTTCCTCTAGCTAGTTTACATGCACTTTTTGATATGTTTATATCTTTCATGGCTTATGACCCTTCTATATATTTTTAACATATTCTTAGTTATATCTTTATTTATTTATTTTTGTTACTATAATGATTATATTATGTTTTTTTTTTGTATTTGATTAGTGAGTAAAATGATCTCTTTTCAATGAAAGTTACAAATAATATTGTTTTTTTTATTGTTTCTATGTCAATCAAATATAAAGTATAGATTTGATTTGAGATTTACAAATCAAATTTTGGAAGTTTTAAACTTTAAAAATAATATAAAGTCTTAATAGTTTATATTAGTCATTATAAATTGACTCAATAATTCATTTGATGTGTTATTGTGCCAAATAATTCACTAGTCTATTGTATTTTAAGACATGTCTTCAATCAAATGAATCATTTAGGATTTAAGTTAACCAAGAAGTACATTTGAAATTCAATTGCAAATGGGAAGAGAAAAAATTACATCAACAGTTCCTCGTGATTTTAGGATCACATTGTACACTTCCCTACTATTTTTTGTTGTAATTCATTTTCATTGAATCATTTCATCCAAGATCCTAACCAATGAGAACTTAACCTTCCAATTCAACATATTGCAAGTTGTTTGTAAGTACCACCTATCCTTACACAAATTTAGAGATTAGCCAATTGAGAAAAATAAGTCTTAAACTATAAAAAGCATCCAAATATTATGTATGCAAGTTACATGTTCATTGCATTACATCATAATTAATCACAAACTTATGGAATTAACCCCAAACAATACAATACACAATTAGACTTATAGGTAAGTGAAAAAGATTGTCAAATTATTTTCTAGCATCTAAGTAAAGGCATATATACTAAATTCATAACAAAGTACCCATACATTTGATTTACTTAGTTTTAATATTTATGTAAGCATTAATGATAGTATTTATTTTTACTTAGCAAAAAATAATTATAGTATTTATTTTTACTTGGCAAAAAAAAATTATAGTATTTATTTTTATGATTATTCCCAATTTTACTTTCTAGATTAATTATTGCTTCATTAAAAATATTTATTTAATAAAGCTTAGGTAATTTAAAGTAAATCACATTTTTTACATATTAGTGAACTCAACATTCCTATACGACCTAGGGTTTAGCATTAGGGTTTGTCCTCCTTCTCTTAGGGTTTTTAAGATCCAATTTTTCTATTTGTATACCATTATATCAAATTGAATAGGTTTTAGATCACCCTTTGTTTGTGTCTTCTTATTGTTAGGATTCCCAAAGATACTGAGAGGGGGGGGTGAATCAGTATCTTGATGGTTAACAAATTTTCTAATCTTATTAAACAAATTGCATTCCAAAATAGTGTACCAGTGAACCAGAAATAATGCAGTAAATAAGATCAATAACCACAACATAGAAAGCACACCATAACACAATATTTTTAACGAGGAAACCCGGTGTGGGAAAAACCTCGGTAGGATTTGTGACCCACAATATTCACTCATTGGCCAATAAATGAATATTACTTACAATAGGGGCTTGTACATGCAGGAAGGCCAATTGCCTAAAGCTCACTACTTAATTACAAAAGGGAATTCTCATTGACTTACAAAAATGGATTATGCAAATCCAATATCATGTACTACTTCGGTTCAGCATCTGCTATGCCAGGTTCAATACCATTTTAAACTCATACAACTTCCATAAACCTTATTCCAAAATCTACCTTAATATTCGCATGTTCGCATCTGCCTATTACAATCCACTTCCTTACTTACTTACACAAATGATCCTACAACATCTCATACTTATATGAGTCTTATTACAATTCGCCTTGTCGGCTTACAAAAAGATCTTACAATTAAATATAAAATAAAATCCTGTCGGCTGGGGTGTCGGTAATCATCTTTGTCGGTGTTGGTGTCGGTGCCTATGTCGATGCCTGTCGGTGCCATAGGATTGCAAGGTTGCCATCAATGACAATACCTTCAATCACCTACAATTTCTCATTGGAGTGTGCATTTGCCAACAATCTCCCCCTTTGGCATTGATGACAACACTCATGAGAAAAAGTCAAAATTGTATCCAAAAAAATGTGTTGTCCAGAAATCTGCCCAAAACTGTGTGCTCCCCCTGAGCAGATGATCTCTTCTCCTAATCATTTTTCTCATTCTACTACTCCCCCTTTTGCATCAATGACAAAGGTTGTCAATTAATGTCAATTTAGTGTATTTCTTGTCAGGATCTTTGTAACCAGTGGGTTACAATCTGATATAGATCTGCTAATACAAAATTCAAGTTGTTAGTGAACCTCTCACTATCCTTCAATGCTTCTTCTTTCCTTTGGATGGTACCGGTGAGTATGTGCATTTTCTCTTCTGGTGTCTTAAGTCCTGGAACAAGAGCCTTAGAAATCTCTTTTCTCAAAGAGATGAGGATGTCTAGCTTCGGACCAAGTCTGCATTTGAGTTCCTTAGCTTTGTATTTTATTCTTTCCTTCTCCTTTTCCAATTTTTCAAGTTTCTACTCAAAACCTGTTATCTCTTGCTCTATAACTGATATGGGTTCTGATGAACCAATGAGATTGTCAGCTATATCATTTATTTTCTTTTGTGTTATGCTGATTTCTTTGTCAATATCCACTGTCAGAAGATCAGTCTTGCAGGTGTCTTTGTACAACTCCTTAAATTCTGTTAAATTTTTGTTTAGTGCTGGTAGAAGGGTGTCAATGTGTTCCATGCACTTCTTTATTGTCTCTTCAAAGAATTTTTCTTTTTCCTTGTTCATTTTCTCACTGAATGTCTCCTCATTAATCTGATCAACTGTCAAAAGATTGTCGGTGATGTACTTAGACAATGTGTCTAGTTGACTCAAAGTATCTTTATTTTCCACATTTCACTTAGGTGCAATCAATTTCAATAAAGGAATAGTGTCATCAATAGCCTTATATGCCTGTGCATTACACTTTGTGATTTTCTTGATGGAATTCAATAATACCTCTATTACATTTGTCGGTTTGACTTCTGTTAAGGAGGAACCAGATGATTGTCCAACTGCCTTAACTATCTGCAATCCGTCGATGTGAGTAACCTCTTTGCTTATGTTGACCTCTGGTAGGTCAGTTTGAGTCTGCATTTCTACTAGCAAAGGTTTGGGTTTCTCAGCTGTTGCTAGTGGCACTGTCTCTGTCTAAACCTTTTCCTCTTCATGTTTCTCAGAATGTACCTCTGTCGGTTTCTCTGTGCTTTCCACTGTTGGTTTCTTTGATTATGTCTCAGTGTTAACTACCAGTTTTTTTGTATGTACCTCTGAACTGTCTATTGTCGATATCTCAACATATTTATTAGTAGCCGGTTGCTCAGTAGGTTTCTCAGTGTGTACATCAGTGGTATCTGTCTTTCCAGTAACTAGGGGATCAGGCGATTGTTCAGTATGTGTTTCAATCCCAATCTCAACATTTCCAACTGTATCCTCAACATTCGTCTCAACTGCAATGTTTTCTACCGGTGACTCAATTGCCACATCTCTCTTTTCAGTTGTTTCCTTATCAACCACAATGTTGACTTCTTGTGTGTCAATATTCATGGTATACAACACCTTTGAATCAAGATTGGTGTCTTCATGTGTTGTCTCCATACTCTCAACATTATCTGTCACCAGCAGTGTATCAATATTTACAACTGGTGGAGTATCAGAAGAAGGTGAGGGCGAGTTATCTATTAAATTTATGCTCGGAGGACCACCTATCTTACCTTTACCTTTATCTTTTTCCTTTTGATAGACTTTAAAAGTCTTTGGTCGTTTAATCTCTTCTTGCTTTTCCTTTTCTACAAAGAAGATATCCCATTTATCTGTTGTCTCTTCAGTGATCTCATTTACTTTGCCAGCCATTAATGCTACATGTTGGTGACCAGTGGAAAATACAGTCACGTTTGCTTCAGTTATCAGTTCATCAATTTCTTCTGCTGATTTCACTAGGTGAACTGCAAGTAATTTTTCTACCTTAATCTTCTTGTCCAATTCCACAATTGCTAACCTTTTTGCATCTAACCTTTCGTACAAGTCACTGGGTAGATCATCTATAACTTCTATCAAAAATTTCTTATAAATATCTAAGTGTAGAATAACACTGTTTTCTATGATTTCCTTTTCTTCATTAGTGAAAGTGTTATACAACTTGCTGACATTTGACAAGTTTCCATCTTCAGTTATTTCATTTAGAAGATTATCAAGTGGGGGGATAACTTGTTTTTCCTTCTTCTTCCTGGGTGTTATTTTCTTTGTCGGAGGCCTTACTACCTGTTGTTTCCTTCTTGTTCTCTTAGGAGTAGGAGCGGGTACCGGTGAAGGTTTCCTTTTCCTTTCTACTCTCTGAAACTCTACCGGTATTTCACTGTCAGAGGAGGTACCAACCGGTGAAAGATGTGTTTCTGGTTGTAATCCTTCCAAGTCGCTCTCCTTAATACCAGTCATATTCAATATGTTTTCCTTGATTACCTTTGCCTGTCTTGTTGTTTTTCTAATTGTTTGTTCTATTTTCTTTAATCATTTTTGTGATTGAACTTTGTTTTCAATAGTTTCAGCACTACCAAATATTTCTTCTATTGGTTCTCTAGAGGCTTCTAGAAGGGCTTTAGCATATGTTTCTATTATGTTCTCATCAGCCTCATAACCCATCTCTGTAACCCAAACTGTCCTCAAAACCACTACCTCCATCCAGATTTCATCCTTCTTTATAACAAAACATATCTCTTTTTTATATTTATCAACTATGGATTGAGATAATATTTCCCTATTTTTCATTCTAGCCTTCAGTGCCTGAAAGTGTTCAATTATGTTCTTCTCCCTGTCATCTCCCATGTTATTAAGAATATCCAAAAGTTGTTTTCCTACCGAAATGTCAAATTCAAAATCCTTTTTGCCAATACCGGGAACTTCCTTGGTGATATACAACAATAGACATACAAGTAAGTTGCCAAATCTGAATGTGCCTTTCTTGTCACCCTTAAGTTTCTTCAGATTGTCTATTAGCTCATCTTTTAACCATGATTCGCATATGTCAATCTTTGCATTATTGTTTACTAAGTCATAAGAACTCTTGATACATAAACTAGAAACAAAGTTTAATCTATTGGCATGTGTAGCTTTGTATCCAAGAATCATGCTAATGAATCTTACATTGATATCCTTTACATCATTGACTCTCAAGGATCTCTTGTCATAGGTTGCAACGGTTAGGGTCATTACAGTGTCATTTGGAACCTTTTTAGTCTTGTCAGGCCTGCTACCGGTGGAAGGTAAGCCTGTCACTGCCCTAACTGCTTCTTTTGTTATCTTATGAATGGAATCTAGCCAAAAGAACTCCCCATGAACTCTGCTCAATATAATCCTTATAACCTCTTTGGGAAAATCAGGAATGCTAAGTATCTCCACAAAACCTAGGATTTCAATTATCTTGTGTTCTAGTTTTACATTACCATTTTCATCACATATTACTGTCCTATACATGTTCATAATCTCATCAACACCTAGTTCTTCAATATGACAATGTATGTAAATTCTAGGATCCTCGGCATATGCAACTCCTTTGGATATTTTAGAAAATGCTCCTAGGTTATCATCCTTCTTTGCTACTTCGGGAATGATTTTAAAGGCATTTAATCACTTCAATTACTGTAGGGTTTGCAATGAATTTAGGTGTAGAGGAGGAAGCCATTGTATAAATACCTTAATCTGCCTTTAGGTTTGAATGCTTGAATGATTTGCTTCACTTCTCATTGTGGATGCCTTCGCTCGGGTTTTTCACGCTCTAAGGAAATTTGAATTCTCTATGAGTGAAAAAGAGTGAAAAACACTTACTTTATAATGTTATTTCCTTCAACTACCACATTAAATGCCTGTCGGTTAAGTGAAACTGAACACATTTGCTGGTAAAGAAGTAATTCAACTTCTCACCATCAACCGAGGGTAAACTAGCATGTTTTTCAATTTATTGCCATACCCCCAAAGGATTTCTTTTTAGTTAGATGAAGAATCTCCTGTTGGTGGAGTGATACTATGTTCTACCGGTGAGGGAATAGCTTCATTAACATTCTGATTTGACTTTCTAATCCATTGTTTTGAAAATTCTTAGTTTAATTCTTCAACCTTCTCTTTACCTTTCAAACTGGGTCCTTTGTTATTTGCCAGTGATGCCTTACTTCTACAAAATTTTGCAATATGTCCAATCTTGTTACAAGCATAACAAGTCACATTATTTTTCTAAATAGCTTTTTCATATCCTATGCCGGTATGTGTTCTGCATTGATTAGATAAGTGTCCAAATCTTCCACAAACATACCATCTTACATTCATTCTGCAATTTTCTGAATTATGACCAATTTTGTTGCATTTAGAACATTGACTGGTGGGTGCATTGATGTTTTGATAGTTTCTAGATCTACACTTATTTTCTCTATGACCATACTTGTTACAGTTAAAGCATTTCCCATTAAATTTGTAGGCATTAGGTTGTCTTACCGATTTACTATGATCATGATTGTTTGCAGTACCGGAGCTTTCACCAACTTCAAACCTGAGACCATTAGCATCTCCATTAAGTTTTTTATTTTTCAGCATGTCATCAAGTTGTTCTGAACTTTTCTTGAATTTCTCCTTGTGTTGATTTGCAGTAGCCAACTCATTTTCTAAGAAATTTTTTTGTCTCATGAGTTCAGTTTTATCATGCTCCAAGTGAATTATATCTATCTTCAACATATCATTTTCATGACTGAGTCTTATATTTTCATTTCCAGTATCATTGATTCTCCTAGTCAAGTCATCTTCATTCTTCTTTCGGTCTTCAATGTCTTTACAAAACCTCATAGTCATATCTTGCATCTCATTCCTCAAGGTCATGTTTTCTTGCTTCATCTTGCTTACAAGATCATTAAGAGTTTCTTTTTCATCATCATCACTTTGTATCTTCTCATGAAGTTCTCTTCTTTTGTTCCTAGAAATAGTGAGATTTTCTTGAAGTCCTTGAATGATTTATTGTGCAACCTTTAGATCATCTTCAAGTTTCATATTTTTCAAATTTTCTGTATCATAATCTACAAGAGTTGTTTCCAATTGCTTTCTCAAGTTTTCCATCTATACTGATGTCAGAATCTTCCTCAAGTTGTTAGGATTTTGAAAATAGAGGACCAGGCTTTGATACCAATTGTTAGGATTCTCAAAGATACTGAGAGGGGGGGGGGGTGAATTAGTATCTTGCTGGTTAACAAATTTTCTAATCTTATTAAACAAATTGCATTCCAAAACAGTGTACCGGTAAACCAAAAATAATGCAGTAAATAAGATCAATAACCACAACATAGAAAGCACAATATTTTTAATGAGGAAACCCGGTGTGGGAAAAACCTCGGTGGGATTTGTGACCCATAATATTCACTCACTAGCCAATAAATGAATATTACTTACAATAGGGGCCTGCACATGCAGGAAGGCCAACTGCCTAAAGCTCACTGCTTAATTACAAAAGGGAAGTCTCATTGACTTACAAAAATGGATTATTAAAATCTATTATCATGTACTGCTTCAGTTCAGCATCTGCTATGCCAAGTTCAGTACCAGTTTAAGCTCATACAACTTCCATAAACCTTATTCCAAAATCTGCCTTAATATTCGCATGTTCGCATCTGCCTATTACAATCCACTTCCTTACTTACTTACACAAATGATCCTACAAGATCTCATACTTATATGAGTCTTATTACAATTCACCTTGTTGGCTTACAAAAAGATTTTACAATTAAATACAAAATAAAATCCTATCGGTTGGGGTGTCGGTAATCATCTTTGCCACTGTCACTGTCGGTGCCTGTGTCGGTGCCTGCCAATGCCATAGGATTGCAAGGTTGCCATCAATGAAAATACCTTCAATTACCTACAATTTCTCATTGGAGTGTGCATTTTCCAACACTTATTACATCAAGTGAATAGGGTTTGGACATACATATTGATATATATATTTAATCCTAACTACCTACCCACATGTGGATATTTCATCATCATGGATCCCCATAGATCATTTTCTCTAGCTAATTTACATTAATTTTTTAATATATGTTTCTATTAAACAAGGCTTATGATCCCTCTATATAATTTAAAAATATATTGCTAACAATTTGCAAATATTTTTCATGCATGCATCAACGTGAGACTCATACAAGATATTATAGCACAACCATGAGACTAATTTTAGCTCCTTTCTAGTGGTCATGCTAGAAGTCAAATATGGAAGACCAAGAGTCAACATAGAATTTCACATTAGATGTCCCTTTTAGAAAAGATCTTGGATCTCCACATTGAGAGCTCAATGTTTTAACAAAAGAAGGTCAACCCCCTAGAAAATCCCTCTTTAGTTGAATTGCAATAATCGATAAAAATCTCCCCCCTCTCTCTCTTTTTCTTATCTACTTTGTATTCCCCTCCCTCTCTCCCCCCCTTCCTCCCCCCCCCCCCTCTCTCTTTCTCACTCTCTTTCTCTCCCTCTCTTTTCCTCTCTCTCATCTCCCTCCTTCCTTTTCTACTTTTCTCTTTCTCCCCTCTCCCCTCTCTCTCTCTACCTATCTTTTCCTCTCTCCCTATTGATGATTTAGTTAAATAATTAGGTCTATGCTAGGTTACTTTGATTTTGAAATATTCTCTTTTATTGTAGCTTACACAAAATACTAATGGATGAGAAAAGTTATCTAGTTTCACTAGTGCCTCCACATTTTACAGTGTTTTATTTACAACAAAGATATGTCCATAAATCTTTCCAATATTAAAAGTAATATTTTTGTCAGCTACCAAGCCCAAATTTATCTCAATATATTATGTGGGAATCTCTTACATATTGTGTTTCCTCAAAAGAGCATGAGGATTTTGACAAGGCTTAATTTGATGTTGTGTCTAGTTTAAGGTGATTGTAGTACAATTGTTCTTCAAGATTTCAATATAATATAATAAATGACCCTATTAATGCTTAGTTGATGATGATAAGAAATTTTCAACCTTGTGTAATAATGGCCATAGCAATTTGAAACTCATGTAATAATTTTACAAGCAAATAATACATGTGGCTAGATACATTTTAAAAAGATAGGATGTAGAATCTCTTGCAAAAAATATTTTTTTAATTTAGAACAAGACAAATATACCAACAGTTCCTTTTGTTCTATATAATAATTCTTTCAAAATTGAAAATTATTTTATAATTTATTAAAATTTATTTTGAGAATACTTATACGAGTCAAAATTTTATTTTCTCCTAGAAGTAATTGTGTTTTTATGTTGATTGTTTTAATGTTAGTTGTATGCTCTAATAATTTTGATTGAGGGTAAAGAAGGTTTTGAAGGGACATGGAACCCTATTTACAAAGAGCTACCATCAAGATAAACATAGCCGACCCATAGCCAACAATTAGCCAAAAAGGCACAAAGCACACAAGAAACAAAGAGAGGAGCCCAAGACTAAGAGAGAACAACAAAAGGAAAAGGCGACTCTAATGGAGGTTTTTTAGGGTCTCAACAACCTCAACCTCCAACTAGTTGATATTCATATTCATTCTATTCACATCATGCATATCAATTTTAGCTTGATCGATAGACATTCAAATTACCATGAGTGTGAGTGCATGGGTCCTTCTCAGTCGCAACCTAGTTACCCTTATCAACACCTTCCAAATCAACATAAGCATTAGAGGCATAAAACCTCTTCCATTTATCAGCTAGGCTTCATGTTGTCAACACTATTTTGAATAGATTTGACACTCATATTAACTAAATTAACTAGACCATCATGGATTCTTTTCATTTTAGCCTCAAGACCAACAATACGTCCCTCTTAATATATTTTTAAAATGTTGACATCTTTGGCAAAATTTTCTAGGATAGACAACATCTTTTTATCCTTCTCCTTCATCCTAATTTTAGTCTATTTTTCTTGAAGGAAATCAACATATATGTGTAAAGAGTGGAGTCTGATATTAATCTAGTTGATTTATTATAAAAAAAACTTTGACATATTAAATAGGTATATAGCCACATCCCTAGCCACTCCTAGCAAGTCTTTAGGGTCTTCGTGTTCACAATTTAAGAGAGGAGATTTTGTCTAGAGGTCATGGGGAAAGGAGGATGAGCCATAATTTCCTTACCAATTTGAGGAGTGGAAGGAGGAGAATATGTCTCCCTTGAGAATCTTTTACCCACATGAAGAGAGTTGTTGAACTCATTATCACCCCCAAATTAACTTGCTCATCGAAACCAAAATTTGCAAAATCCTCCCCTTTGAAACCAGAAATAGATACAAATAGCTTTTTGTCTTTTCTTCCTATTATCCTTTAACTCATAGGAGGGAGATTCTTTAGATCCAATGAAATCAAAGTCCCTATCCTCCAAGTGTTATTCCTTATGTTTAGGCTCTTAATCCCCTATTTTAGTCTCCATCTTATCCCCAAACCCAAACTCCTACTCATCATCAACATCTTGGGAAGGGGGGTCACTCCTCTGACCCCTAACATTAGAAGTGGAGGGGAGAGATTTGACATAATCTAAAATGAGAAAAATCACACCCTTATGTAGAATGGGGTTCCTCTCATTTTTTCTACGTTCCTTAATACCCATCTTAAAGAAGCAAACAAGTTAAATGGAAAGAAACTATTTGATTATGCCTAAAATAGCTCAACAAGATGGAGTGAAAACTAAAAATAGAGGGTGAATCTACCATTAAGGGTAAAATATTGCATTACTACCTTCACCACCAAAGCCTACAGAGATTTGAGTGACTTGGTTGCATAGTCTCCATTAGCCTTCTTAATCAACTTTGTGCTTTCTTTTCTTTTGATGAATTGCTACACTGCCACCTCCAAGGACTTCCTATCTCTTCAAACATATTTCTTCCTTCCATTGACAATCTAGTAATCTTTGCAATGAGCTCCTGTATAATTTTAACATTCTTGACATACATAGAGAGAACCTTATTATTGCAGCCATTATAGAAAAATTTGGAGGCCTTAGGGTCAAAACCATGAAGCCCCTCAAGAAAAGGAGTAACCCCACCTTTCCTCAAAACATACCAAACCTAAGGATTCCTTTGAAATCATCACAAGTTAAAGGCTCAACTTTATTCCTCTTGCCACCCATCATGAAAATAGAGAAGGGAAGCACCAAGAGAATCAACATGAGGATACCCACAAGATCCCCAACACCAAATGTTCCCATTAAACTACCTTTTGATAGCATTTCAAGGAAAACTAGGCACAATAGATACCCATAATCGGTGAAAATAATTACACTAGATAAACTCCCATGTCAACATTAATTAAGTTGGTCTTCCTCATACCGAGAAGATTAAATGATTTTTCTCATCCGACCATGAAGTATTTTATAATTGATGATATATTTAAAAGTAGTTGGAAGGGGATGACCTTTTTGCCATCTAAATTCCTTGTTCCTAGTCACCCCAATATTTGCAAAGATGTCTGCTAGTGCGTTCTAAGTTCCTAATAAATATGGGGAATATTGACCTTATTAAAGAAATTAAGGAGATGAAGAGAGTCCTTAATAAGAGCCTCAATAGACCAGCTTGGCTTATGCACCATTTTGAGACTCTAAATTATATTAAGAGACTCACCTTAGATCCACACATTCTTGTACCCATTTGAGTGAGCAAGTTTTAGACCATGATAGGCAACAATCGCTTCAGCCAGGTGATTAGTTTGATTTACCAAGGTGAGTGCCATGACTAATAAAAGCCTACCAAACTCATCTCTTACACTCCCCCATAACCTAAAAGCCTTGGATTTCCTTTGGCCACCCCATCAAAGTTAATTTTAATCCAACCGAGAGGAGAGAAGCACTAAATAATGTCATCTCTAGAAGATTTCACTTTTCCAATCAAAAGAGAAATATCCTAATCAAGTCTCCAATTATTGGAAATATTCATCTTATAATCAAACATAAACAATTTAGAGGGGTTAGCACAAGAGTTTGAAACCCCAACCTTGAATTTCTCATTTATGGCCTTGCAAATTTTGAAGGAAACAAAATCAAAACTTAATATGGAGTCTCTAAAAATATGGTTGTTCCTTTCCTTCCAAACTCCCCAAGAAACATGGAGCAAGGTAAGGGACCAAATAAGGCAGAGAGAAGGGTTGCACAAAGGGGTTGGCCACTAAAACCATAATTCATCCACATAAGGGGGAACACCTATCTTAGATTCCAAAGATTGAGAATACAACACTAAATATTAAGGATAAAGGAACAACCCAACAAGAGGTGAAAAACACTCTTAGACTCCTCAAGGCAGAGGAAACACCAATTAACTAAAGAAAAGCTCCTTTTACACATATTGTCAATGGTAAGAATCTTATTTTGAAGAAGGAGCTAGAAAAATATGTTGACCTTAGGAATAAGTTTAGATAGCCAAACTGAATCCCACAATGGGGTCTAGGAGAAAGCAGGTGGGAAAGAAGGGAGAAGGCATAAGTCGCTGAAAAGGAACCTGGAAGAAAAATAGGACAAAACAACCTGATCTAACACAAGCAAAAAAGGGATATGAACAAAGGACAAAATATTTTGAAGGTTGGAGAACCTTGGGTTCATGAAGGAGAGATCCTTCCACTTACCATCCTACAAATAATCAGCCACCTTTTCCTCAAAGAGCCTAATACAAGAATTCTTCAAGGGGCTAAAATTTGGCAAATTAGAAAGGGGAAAATGCCCAAACCACCAATCATACTAGAACTTAATAATCCACCCAACCAAGGACCCATATGATGCCTTAAAAAAGAATAATTTTAGCTTTATTCATATAGTTCCAAAGAGTAGAACCAGATGGGTGATCCCAATAATCCAGAAAATGACTAATAATAGTAGGACCCTAAATGTACTTGTTGAAAACAATATTTGTTCCATTCATTATTTTTTATGAAGAACCTCCATAATTGACAAAGATTTAAATATTTCAATCATCTAATATCGAGACCACTATTTTTTTTTGTTGGAGATACCCCAAAGGGATTCCCCTTTAGCTAAGAACCAAGGTTTGAGGGGTATCCATTCCACCAAAATCTACCCAAGGCATGATCTTTGCCTCATCCATTATGTTGTTCGTGTCTTTCACTTAGAAAGAATTGATCCCTGGTGGGCTCATACAAAACCTTTCAACTTCATCAACAGACCAAGGGCCCATTGATGACCACCAATTTTTTTAGGTTTACACACCTAATCCCAACCTAGAAGATGAAACCTATTTTTTTCTTCAAATGCTAACCATAGAGTATGCTTCTAAATATTCTCAATTTTCTCAATAAAATTATTAGGAATTTTGAAGAGACTCAGTATACACCAAAAGGTTTTGGAGGGTAGATTTAATAAGTTGAACTTTACCAACTTGGATAACAAGTGCACCTTTCCAACTCACCAAATTTGAGTGGAACCTATCCACATGAGACTAGAACAAAAATAATTAGGATCTGAGTTCCCACAAAGAGGGAGACCAAGGTAAGTAGTAGGAATATTCTCGATCTTTCATCCCAAAATACTCAAAATTCTTCTTTGTCTAGGTTCTGACATATTAAGAAAAAAGATAGAGCTTTTAGAGATGTTAATCTTCTATCTAGAGGTTGATTCATAATCAATAAGAATAGAATCCAAATTTTTAGCTTCTTTAATAAATGAATGCCCTATAATCAAGGTGTCATTGATAAACTGCTAATGGGAATAGATCAATAAAATGGATGAAGGAGAGAGACCCTTTAGCAATCCCTCATCAATCTTCCTCTGAATAAATTTGCCTAATGATTCTACCATAATAATGAAGATAAATAGAGAAATTGGATCCCCTCGCCTAAAGCCACAAGAGAAATTGAAAAAAAATGAGGTTGGGGGGGGGGGGGGGGGGGGGGGTGGGGCGGCATTGATAATCATAGAGAACTTAGAAATGGAGATGAGTTGCTAAATAATGCTTGAAACCTTGGAATCAAACCCAAAGGTTGAAAGCACCTTAAGGAGGAAATGTCGAGACACCCTATCATAGGCTTTCAAGAGGTCTAATTTTAGGAAAAAATGAGCTTTTTTATTACTGACCAAAGAGTGATTATTCTCATGGACCATAACAATGGAGTCCAAAATTTGATGGCTAGGAACAAATCCATTCTATTGGATAGAGATAATCCTAGGAATAACATGTTTCATCCTGAGAGCCATCACTTTAGAAATAATCTCATAAACAAAATTGTTGAGTATAATAGGCTTGGACTTGTCCAAAGAATTAGCTACAGGAGTCTTTGAAACTAGGACAAGGAAAGTATTGTTAAGATCCTTAAGGAGAATTTTATTACCAAAAAAACTCCTTAGTAGCATTCGAGATGTATTTCATCACCACATCCCAAAAGGTTTGAAAGAAGAACATGGGGAAGCCATCAGGGCTCAAATATTTGTCAACTTGGAAGGAGAAAACAAATCTTTGGATCTCAACATCAGAAGGAATATCTCCTAGCATCCTATTAAAATCCTCCCCAATGAGATGAGTAATAACCTCAAGGAAGTGATCCATGCAGAAAATATCAAGTTTACCTTCAGTAGACAGTAAATCAAAAAAGAAACTAAAGACCTCATCCTTAATAGAATTCTCTGAATTCAGGGTATAACCATTTAAAATAATTTGGGAAATCTAATTGGAAACCTTGTGTTTCATCATGGAGAGATGGAAGAAACTATTTTTTCTTTCCTCACTCGTCGGCCAAACAACTCTCAATCTTTTCTTTCAGAACCCCTCCATTGAAATAATGTTGCGGAGTTTGACAAGAAGATCACTTTCTTGTATAGATCTTGAGAATTATAACTTTTGATTTGGATATAATTCTTGATAGCCATTAGGTCATTTTTAATAGAATCTTTATTAGCAAAAATGTGACCATAAGAGGATTTGTTCCACTTTTTCACATTGAGTTTGATGAAGTTGAGTTTTTTAACCACTCTGAATATGGTTGAACCAATAACTCTAATATTCAACCATTCCTTAATCTGATCTTCGAGGTCTAGGCACTTCAATCACATTCTTTTGAACTAAAAAGGGAAATGCTTAGTCTTGCCAAGAAGCTCTGCCGACAAAGAAATAGGGAGTGATTTGACCTAATTTGGGGAAGGGTTGAAAGAGAATGAGAGTAAAACAAAAATTAATCAAGAGAAGTTAGAGCATAGTCTAATTTTACCTCAATAAGATCCTTACCAACCCTTTGATTAGAACAAGTGAAGGATACCCATTGAAGATCCAAATCCAAAAGGGAATGATCTTGAATAAAGTATATAATGTCAAAGCCACTATCTAGTGGGACTCAAGAGAATCTCTCTTCTTCTCATCATCTCTAAGTGGAGTATTGAAGTCTCCCATGAACAACCATTTAGAATCAAGATGTGCAGATTTGAAAGAAGCCAACATAATCCACATTCTTCTTCTAATAGAGTTAATGTTGGGAGTATATAGATAATAGAAATGATCCATGAAGAACCATACCAAACATGGGTGAAAAGGGTAGCCACATGGTTAGTGTCCACATGGAGAAGAGTACCCCTAATATGTCTAGGATTCAAAAAAGAAGTAATTCCACTTGAATCCCCATCAACATTAAAGCGATGAGCATCATCATCTTTGAAAAATAATTCTTAAGTTTATCCAACTTGTCTCTTTGCATTTTAGTTTCCTGGATCAAAATAATAATAGGTTAATGATTTGTAATGAAATTCCTCAAGAGATCATTCTTATGAGGGTGATTCAACCCTCAAATGTTCTGAAATATGGTTTTAATATTTTTTTTAAGGTGTTCTCTTTAAGCACATCTTTGGGATAGTCTTTTGAATGCCTTTTTCTATTTCAAGATTACTTTCATTCTCCCTACTTTGTTGTAGAGAGGGTCTCCCTTTACCCCTAGCTTCACCATATTCTTCTTTTTGTCAAAGCCTAGTAGTCACTCCTTGCGATGAAGAGGGAGAGGACAACCTCCTTCTCTATCTATATTTGATAGAAATAAAGTGGGTACTCTCAAATTTATCAAGAGAAACCCCCTCTAGTACCTTTGATTCATGCACCAAACTATAAGCCAAACCAACCTTATTATCTAAGTACACCACAAAATCCTAAATTGATACCATCCCTAAAGAATTTAGAGGAGAAATGTTGGTCACGGAGGTCCACTATGCATTGACGCATTATTATTGAAAGGTGATCCAATAGTTTGGTCAGAGACCTTAGAAGAAGAAGGAGACAACTTTACCTCCCTCTAGAGCCAAATCAGGAGCAACCATAGAAACCTCCCACACATAAGTATTATCAAGAAATAAGCAAAAAGGGGCAACCACATTAGAGGGATCATCTATAGTAGGGGTTATAATATGCTCCATGTGAATAGATTTATTAGAAACAACAAATTCTCTACCTCGGATAGAAGAAACAAAATTCAAAGACCCTTTGTTCTTTTCCTTCCAAACTTTCTTAAGGGGAGCCTAGGAATTAGAAGGACAATTCTTATCCCAATGGCCCACCCTTTTACATAAAAAATAGGCAAAAGGAATAGATTCAAACTCAACTTTCTAGTTCCAAACTCCCAACTTAGTATGAATCTTAATAGAGGAGGGGAGATTCAAGGATTACTCCACATTCACACAAATGTGGGAAAGAACCAACCACTTATGGGATGAAGTCAAATCGTCAATAGTCAAAATTTGTTCAAAGGAATTAGCAATACCCTTAAATATCTCTTCATCCTATAATTCCATGGGAAGGTCTGGTAGGCGAACCCAAACCGAAGCTACATTAAAAAAATATAGTTAAAAAGTTAAAGATCGGGCTCTTGTTACTTAAGAGCTAACATTGATTTACCAAGAACCCAGGGGCCTCCACAAAGAATGGCCCATACATCCTCATAGGAAAAGGAGAAATAAAAAAAAAACCTTTACCATTGCAGATACATCAATCTAGCCCTTAATTTTACATTTTATCTTCGTAAAAGTTTAGACCAAATCAATATTAGGATGAGGACACAAAAACTTAACCAAAAGAGACATTTCCATTAAAGATAAACTCTTGTCAATCAGTGCATCAAGAACCAAGATATAAAACTCACCAAACCTAGGGTTGGAAAGATTCTACACTGGAGGGAATGCGCTTTTGTTTTTTGTTTTAACCCCAAATAAAAGTAGACCACTTGGAAACATCACCCACATGACTAGATACACCCAAAAGAGAAGCCTCGGGGAGGGAATCTCTAGAAGTACCACCCAATAGTTGATGGGCTTGAGAAGAGCCATTCAAACTGCACAAAGTCTCATCATATGTGTCATTTGAATCCAAGGGGATAGAAGAATTGAGAAGTGAGGCTTCAGTCCCATCTAACATTGCACCAGAAGAAAACACATGTTTCCCTTTACTGATAGCAAGCACTACATGAACCTCCGCACTAGGATCACTGCCAACAAAACCACCCAAATTCAAACTTGACCCACCACCCAAAGAGACCTCTATTATTTCACAATACTTATTTTCTTTACCCACATTGTATGGTGTAATGGCATGTCTAAGTAACCGAATGTTTGTTAAGAGTTGATTTTTTTGGTTGGATTTTTTATAATGATATTATAATCTCTTTTAACAATGTTGATGATAAATGGCAACCTAGTGCCAGTCTTAGCTTCCAACTCAAGTTTTCCCTCAAGTCTCTACAAAATTTAAGCTAAATAACATAGAAAAATAACTATTGTCCTATGGATACTTTAGCATAATACTTTATCTCATAAGCATACATCATACTGTAATGGTGGGAAAATGGTGAATGATAAATCAAGAAGGCAACTACCCTTTCCCTCAAAGAGAGATGAGAATTTTGCCATCGATTACCATTCAAGCATTTTTAACCATTACATTAGGAAGAGGAGAGGATAATTCACTAGATTCAATCTCTCCACACAAAGATGGAAGATTGAATTCTGAATGAAGTGGGAATGATAAGTTGATCCCCTCTTCCTTGTTTGATTTGGAAAGGAAATTGATTATGTTATGTAGTGCAAAAGTCACAAAGAATTTATTATAACTTGAGATCTGAATATAAGATGAAGTTGTACACCTGGATCTAGTAGTAAAATGTCGAGACGAAGTCGCCCTGCAAATTTGAGGAAAAGTTGCCCGGAATGTGGTGGGAATGTACATGGTCCAAAAAATCCACGAAATGAAAAGGATTTTTCCGCCTCTATAAATGGAGCCCAAATCTGAAAATACAGCTACGCACCTGCAACCTACACACAGAAAAGAGAGGAAAATGGGTTGGGATTGGGGGTTTGCCTTTAGGTCAAACCCTAGTTTTTGAATTAACCAAGTAATGAAAGAAAGTACTTGCAAGTAGATGCAAATGAAAGACTGAACTATAAATCACCTCAAGGGAGGTTGTGATAGAAATGTTGATAGAAGTGTTTGTGTGGAAATGTATGTTGGAATCAATCTCCTCTTCAATGGTTGAATCCTTGACTTGAATGCAACACTTAGCCTTGAAGGGAAACTTGAGATGCTCAATGCTTGAAAGGAATGCTTGAATGCTCGAATGCTATTGAATGTTTGATTGCTTATGCAACATGACCTTATCAAAAGTCCACCTTATGCAAATGAGAGGAAAAATGCCCCTTAAATACATATTACTGGATTTGATTTTCACCATAGGCCGACATCGGGGTGTTGGCATTGAAGTTATCGTTGATGTCAACCGGTATTGCAAGCTACCGGTAGGGTTTGTCAACCCGGTATGAAGAAGATTGAACCAGCATAAGGAAGACTGACATGAAGGCTTGTTAACCAGTATGGTGGAAGATAAGTAGGTAATCGGACTGTTAGTAGGTAATATGAAGTTGTGTGTTGGCATGACCAGTTATAACTGGCATAAAGGTTGGTTGTTTGCTTGTGACAATGTTTGTGATAAAGAGGTAGAATGACAAAGAGATCACAAACCATCAGAGCTGAAGTTATGCTACCAATGTAGTGTGCATTGTCGGTTAGCAGAAGGAGAAGGTCTCACTGGTAAGGGCTTGTACCAGTATGATTTTGTTGTATGTTCAAGTTTAAACTGACCTTTTGTCGGTGAGATGAGTGTATGCCGATGTGATGCCACATGGAGCTGAGGTGGCAAGCACGTAGAAGTCGTTAAAGTGTCTATTGACATGGTTGTTGGATTAGTTAGTTGACATTAAATGAAACAGCCACAAATCATGGGTTGATAATAGATAAATGTGGCTCAAAGAAGAATGAATGATAGAGAAAGATCAGGGAGTTGTTGGCACCTAGATTGAAGCAAGGAAATCAGATTGCAAGAGGACCTTGAGAAGGAAACTATTGGGTCATAAATGAGTCAACAAATTTCAAGGCCGAAAATCATAATCGGGTTTGCTATGTTTGGCAAACATACTTTGGATAGATGGAAAATGTGTGATGGCTTATTTGTCCAATGCAAGTGTGTGATACAAGGTGGATCGGATTAGATTGGATGTAGATTTGGTCGGTAGAAGAAAACCCTAGGCACCCTTTGTTTGAATTGGTTTTTGGCAAGAAAGCCTTAGTTTAAATATGAGGACCTAAGACAAATAATGTGGTTGTTGAAGAGTGAAGGAGAGTGTGAAATTTCTTTTTGAGAGCTAAAGAGATAAACACTTGAAGTATTTGTGAGCGAAGATAGTACTGATAAGGAGAAGCAGGGTAAACCGATGTAAGGAACAAACCAACAAAGTGAGCATAGAATACAGAGGTGACAAACTAAAAGAGGCAATACCTGATAGAGAGTAAGCAAGTGTGATTTGAATTCAGTAGAATAGAGGGAGAGAAGATTAAGCAGAGTTAGAACTGGTAGAAAAGCTAAGTCGATGTGTGTGTTGAGCTGATACAAACCAATAAGATAGAAAATGATAGTGCAAAGCTTTGAAGGGTTGCAAAGCTTCATTTTCAGCAAGAATCTCATTTGCATATCTAAGTTTTCATATTATTTTCACTGAGTAGGTTCTTAGTGCAGGGGTTGTAGCTCGTTTAGGTTGTAGCCTATAAATTGTGTAGGGTTGGTGCTCCTTTGAGTTGGTACTCATAAATCAAGGGTTGGTGCTCCTTGGGTTGGTGCCCTAAAATGTGTAATCAGATCTTTTCATTGTGAGGCTGGATTGGAGCAGAAGATCTCCAACAACTATTCTCACTGAGGTTTTTCCCACATTGGGTTTTCCTTGTACATCTGGTGTTATGTGTTGCATATTCATGTGTGTGATGTATTAATTATTTAGATATTTCTCCTACACACATTTGTTGCATTGCTTTGGTAACCAGTCTACATTTTGTTTATTTCTTATTGAACCGGTATAGCTCTAGTTAAGTGAAAATTGTTTAAATCACTAATTCACCCCCCTCTCAGTGATCCATTGTGTCCAACAATTGGTATCAGAGCTAGGTTCCCTTTTTGTCAAAGTATCTCTAGCTTGGGTAGATCCTGTTAAGTGTTCACAATGGCAAGAAATAAATCAGCCTCCTCAAAAGCCCCCATGTTTGACGATGTTAACTATGTTTTTTGGAGTAGAAGAATGGAAACCTATTTATCCTCTCTAGGTTGTGATGTATGGATGTCAATTGTAAATGGGTATACATTCCCTAATAATCCTCCTACTGATCTAGATGCTAAGAAGGAATATGAGAACAATGCTAAAGCTAAAAATGTCATTCTTAGTGGGTTATCTAATAATGAGTTTGTTAAAGTCATGCACTTCTCCTCTACCAAAGAAACTTGGGATAAGTTGCAAAAGATATTTGAAGGCAATGCTAAATTCGAGGAAGCCAAGTTATAGACATTGAGAGCACAACTTGAGGGTTTGAAGAAGAGAAATGAAGAGAAGATTGCTGACTATCTCCAAAGGATTGATGAAACAACAAACACTATTAGAGGGCTTGGAGAAGAAATAAAAGATGAGGTGGTAGTAAAGAAAGTATTTAGATCCCTCAAACCTAAGTATGATACAAATGTTTCAGCAATAGAAGCAAAAGATCTGAAATTCTTTACAATGGATGAGTTTTATGGTTCCCTAACTGCTTATGAAATGAGGACTGTTGGTACTGAGGTTGAGAAGAAAGAAGTTGCTTTAAAAACATCAAGAAAAGGAAAATAAGAGTCTTCTCATGATGGAGTCGGTGAAGACTCTGATGATATCATGACAAACTTTGTCAGAAGACTCAAGATGGGTTTAGGCAAATACAAAGGCAAACTGCCCTTGAAATGTTTCAACTGTGGAAAGATTGGACATTTTGCTGCAAAATGTCCCTATGGTGACAAGATTGAAGATGATCAACCAAGTGGTAGCAGAACATACAGTAATGATGGAAAGAAGAATGTCTACCAGTATGGTAGAAGAGGAAACTAGAAGCAAAACAGTCTTTACACACATGAAAATGATACCACAGATGAGGAGAATGTCTTAGACGACTGTTGTAGTGAAGATGATGTTAGTGCAACCCTCTTCATGGCTCAAGAGGTTCTGGTACCTGAAGAAGAAGAAGAGGAAGAGAAATAAGGAGAAGTAGATCTTGAAGAAGAGCTCATCAGTGCCTTGGAAGAGTTGAAGAAAACAAGAAGAGATTTGAAGAAGGTGAAAAAGGATGCAATTGAAGAACAATAGATGTTGGAGATATCTCTTGAAGAATACAAGAAAACAATTGCAGATCTAAAACTTCAATTAGATGAAGCCAAGAGAATTTATGAAGTTACTAGCACCAGTTTGAGTAAAAAGGAGAAGGAGCATCAAAACCTAGAAGAATAAATTGTCAAGCTCCGGAAGGAATTAGAGAAAAGCAAGGAAGAAATGAAAGTGAGAAGCAAATATGAAGGCAACATCGAAGCTTTAGACAAGATGTTGAGCAAACAAAAGAAATCTAAGGATACTGGTGGCTTAGGATTTGAAGATGGTCAAAGTTCAAATAGCAAAGATACATCTGGTAAAGAGATATGGTTTAGTTCTTAAAATAAAGGTGAAGAGAAGAAGATATTCACGGTAAGAAAGGATACTGGTAACAAGACATATGCAGATGCTATCAAGAATCGTCACACAAACTAGTATACACAATCAATAAACTGAAGACCATACTCAATACACCGATATGCAGATCCAAGGAGAAATGGAAGATCTGATCATGAAGGATTCACCAGAGTCAGCAGCATGAAAGGAAGACCCCTGGTGAGGCAGTCATTTGCAAGACCAAGACAATCTAACCAGTATGTTCCAAACTTTTATGGTTATTGTCATCGGTGTAATAAGTTTGGTCATAGAATGGCAAACTATAGGAAGATGAATGCAATCCCACTTTTGAGAGTAGAAACTCATTTGCCGCATTACAAGCTACAAATGTCACTTGCTATAATTGCAATGAGTTTGGTCATAAGAGTTATGAGTGTAGAAGAAGTGTGCATATGTCTTACAAAAATGCTTTGGATTCATCTTTCAATGCTAATGTAAAATGTCACAAGTGTCAAAATTTTGGTCACATAGAAAAGCATTGTAAGCTGAGAACTGGTGAGCAAAAGAAAATAGTACTGGATCAAAAGATAGAGACTAAACCAGAACACAAGATGACAAAAGAGGAGAAGAAAGAAGAGAAACAAGTTTGGAAAGAGAAGGAGAAGAATAAGACCATGTCAAGCTTGATTGTGCAGACTGATCTACATGCTAAAAGGAAGAATTTATGGGTAGTTGATAATAGCTGCTCAAACCACCTGATTGGGGACAAGAAAAAGTTTATCAAGCTTGATGATTGGAATGGTGGTTCTGTCCATTTTGGTGATAACTCCTCCATCTAGATTAAAGGTCGTGGTACATTGAATATTGATGGAAAGCTCAAGGCTCATGATGTGTACTGCATGGAAGGACTAAAGAATAATCTATTGAGTGTAAGTCAAATGTGTGACAAAGGGTACAAGTTCACATTTGACTCTACCGGTTCTTAGATAAGAAAGCAGAGCACCGGTCAAGTTGTGGTAGAAGGAAAGAGAACATATGGTAATGTTTAAAATCTGGATGAATGCTATGAGTCCCAATGCATGATGGGACAAGTTGATGAAAGTTGTTTGTGGGACCGAAGATTAGGTCATGTGAACTTTGACGATCTGGCGAAGATAAGTAAGAATCGGTATGTAAGAAACATTCCAAAAATAACAAAACTAGCAACTACTTTTTGTGATTAATGTATCAAAGGCAATAAAATCAAAGTAAGTTGCAAAACAAAAGAGTACAATACCTCAAGACCTCTAGAATTAGTGCATATGTGTCTATGTGGGCCATAAAGGACAAGGGCTCTCATTGGTGAGAGATACTTCATGTTGTTTATTGATGACTACTCAAGGATGACTTGGGTGACATTTTTGCATGAAAAATCACAGGCATTTGAAAGATTCAAGATATTCAGAAGGATGGTTGAAAATGACATTGGACACTGGTTGAAGTGTTTAAGATCAGACCGGGGTGGAGAATATTCTTCAAATGAGTTTATTGACTACTGTGAGAAACATGGAATCTGGAGACAGTATTCAACAGCAAGAACACTACAACAGAATGGTGTGGCAGAAAGGAAGAATAGGATAGTAAAAGAAATGGCTAGAACAATGTTGAATGAGGCTAGCTTACCAGATACATACTAGAAGGAAGAAATTCATATTGTTGTCTATACATTAAACTGGGTACAACTAAGAGTGAACAATAGAATGACTCCCTATGAGTTATGGTACACCCGGAAACCATCACTCAAGCATTTTAGAGTGTTTGGAAGTAAGTGCTTCATCAAGAGGGATGCAGATGGGTTAGGAAGTTTTGATTCCAGAAGTGATGAAGGAATCTTCTTGGGCTACTCAACTAAGAGAAAAGCCTACAAATGCTACAACAAGAATTCAAGAAAAATGGTTGATAGTATAAATGTGAGAATAGATGAAGACCTACATAAGAAATAATCTTCACCGACACCCTATATTAATGTTTTAGATGATGAGCATGGAGATCAATCTGAAAATAGACCAGTAGAGGAACCACCAAGCAATAACTCCAACTAGTATGTGTAGAAGAACCATTCGGAAGAACAGATCATAGGAGATAAAAATGAAGGTATGCTAACCAAAATAAGACTAGCCTGGAATGATGAGCCGGTAAATTTTTGCCTCATGACAGAACTAGAACCCAAAACTTTTGATGAAGCTAGAAAAAGTGAGAAATGGGTAGATGCCATGGATGAAGAGTTGACACAAATTAAGAAGAATCAAACATGGGAACTTGTTCTTAGACCGGCAGACAAGAATGTCATAGGTACCAAGTGGGTCTACCAGAATAAGATGAATGGAGAAGGCAAGATAATCTGACAAAAAGAAAGGTTAGTTTGCAAAGGCTATGCTCAAGTGGAAGGTATTGACTTCGAAGAAACCTTTGCACCGTTGGCTAGGTTAGAGGTGATAAGAATGTTTTTAGCTTTCTCTGCCTATAAAGGTTACAAAGTCTACCAAATGGATGCCAAATCTGCCTTTTTGAATGGTAACCTTGAAGAAGAGGTATATATGGAACAACCATAGGGTTAGCTTTTACATGATGATGAGAGTTTTGTATGCCGGTTGAAGAAAGCTTTGTATGGTTTGAAGCAGGCTCCCAGAGCATGCTATTCCCGGTTGGATAAATACTTGAAGGAGCAAGGATTCCACAAAGGAAATGTAGACAGTAACCTATATGTTAAGGTAAATGGAGATCACATGATTATAGTGGTTGTATATGTGGATGATATTTTATTTGGTGGAGACAAGGACATAATGTGTAAAGAATTTGCAGATTAGATGAAGACAGAATTTGAGATGTCCATGCTGGGTGAGTTGTCCTATTTTCTTGGTTTGCAGATCTCACAGAAGGAGAAAGGATTTTTTATCTCCCAAACCAAGTATACGAAAGACATGGTGAAGAAATTTCAAATGGAGGACAACAAACCAGTAAGTACCCCCATGGTTACCGAGTGTAAGTTGAGTAAACTAGATGAGTCAACGAAAGTCGAGAAAACATTGTATAGGTCTATGATTGGTAGTCTGTTATATTTAACAAAATCTAGACTAGATATTGTACAAGTTGTTTGCATGGTAGCAAGATTCCAAGCTGCTCCTAAACAGTCTCACCTAAATGTAGTCAGAAGAATCTTTAGGCATTTGCAAGGAACTATCAGCTATGGCCTGTGGTATCCAAAGAAAGGAGACTTCTCTTTGTAGGCTTATACTGATGTAGATTGGGAAGGAAGTATTGATGACCAGAAAAGTACAAGTGGAGGTGCTTTCTACTTAGGAGATTGGTTAGTATCGTGGCACAACAAGAAGCAAGACTTAGTGTCATTATCCACTGTTGAGGTTGAATATATAGCTACTGCTACATGTTGCTCACAAGTGCTATGGATGAAGCAGACATTGAAGGACATATAGGTGGAGATATCGGATCCTATTCCAATCCGGTGTGATAATACAAGTGCAATCAATGTCTCCAAGAATCCAGTAATGCACTCAAGAACAAAACACATTGCAATCAAGTATCACTTCTTGAGGGAGAAGGTAGCAGACAAGGAGGTCATAGTTGAATATGTTCCAATTGGTGAGCAGATTGCTGGCATATTTACCAAGCCACTTCCTTTAGGCATATTTGAGTACTTAAGGAAAAAGATGGGAGTAGTCTCATCATTCGGTAGCACTTAAATGTGTAGGAGGATGTATGGTTCAGGGGAAGTCAATCACTGTTACTATCTTATGACTCTTGAATCATGAAGGATGGACACAGGGGGAGTATGTGTACTAACCGGATTTAGACAAGGGAGAGATTATTGGTATTCCCTTTGCCATTGTTGTCAAAGGGGGAGAGAAACCAGAAATGTTGACATCAATGCCAAAGGGGGAGATTGTTGGCATTGAAGTTGTCATTGATGTCAACTGATAGGGTTTGTCAACTTGGTATGAAGAAGATTGAACTGACATAAGGAAGACTAACATGAAGGCTTGTCAACCGGTATGGTGGAAGATAAGTAGGTATTGAGAATGTCGGTAGATAATATGAAGTTGTGTGTTGCCATGACCAGTTATAACCAACATAAAGGTTGGTTGTTTGCTCGTGACAATGTTTGTGATAAAGAGGTAGAATGGAAAAGAGATCACAAACCATCAGAGGTAAATTTGTGCTATCAGTGTAGTGTGCCCTACTAGTTAGTAGAAGGAGAAGGTATCACTGGTAAGGGCTTGTGCCGGTATGAGTTTTCTGTAAATTTGAGTTTAAACCGACTTTTTGTCGGTGAGCTGAGTGTATGCCAATATGATGCCACATGGAGCTGAGGTGGCAAGCATGCAAAAGTCGGTAAAGTGTCTATTGACATGGTTGTTGGAGTAGTTAGTCGATATTAAATGAACTAACCACAAATCACGGGTTGATAATATATAAATGCAGCTTGAGGAAGAATGAATGACTGAGAAAGATCAAGGAGTTGTTGGTGCCTGGATTGAAGCAAGGTAATCGCATTGGAAGAGGACCTTGAGAAGGATACTACTGGGTCATAAATGAGTTGACAAATTTCAAGGCCGAAAATCATGGTCGGGTTTGCTAGTTTTGGCAAACATACTTTGGATAGATGGAAGACGCATGGTGGTTTATTCCTCCAATGTAGGTGTGTGATCCAAGGTGGATCAGATCAAATTGGATGCAGATTTGGTCAGTAGAAGAAAACCCTAGGCACCCTCTATTTGAATTGGTTTTTGGCAGGAAAGCTTCAGTTTAAATATGATGACCTAAGACAAATAGTGTGGTTGATGAAGAGTGAAGGAGAGTGTGAAATTTATTTCTAAGAGCTGAAGAGATAAACACTTGAAGTACTTGTGAGTGAAGATAGTACCGATAAGGAGAAGCAGGGTAAACCGGTGTAAGGAACAAACCAACAAAGTGGACATAGAATGCATAGGTGACAAACTGAAAGAGGTAATACCTGATAGAGAGTAAGAAAGTGTGATTTGAATTCAGTAGACTAGAGGGAGAGAAGATTAAGCAGAGTTAGAACCAGCAGAAAGGCTAAGTCGATGTGTGTGTTGAGCTTATACAGACTGATAAGATAGAAACCGATAGTGCAAAGCTTTGAAGGGTTGCAAAACTTTATTTGCAACAAAAAATCTCATTTGCATATTTGATTTTTCATATTATTTTCACTGAGTAGGTGCTTAGTGTAGGGGTTGTAGCTCCTTTAGGTTGTAGCCTATAAATTGTGTAGGGGTTGGTGCTCCTTTGATTTGGTACTCATAAATCAAGGGTTGGTGCTCCTTGGGTTGGTGCCCTAAAATGTCTAATTAGATCTTTTCATTGTGAGGCCGGATTGGAGCAGAAGATCTCCAATAGCTATTCTCACTGAGGTTTATCCCACATTGGGTTTTCCTCATACATTTGGTGTTATGTGTTGCATATTCATGTGTGTGATGTATTAATTCTTTAGATATTTCTCCTACACACATTGTTTAATTTGCTTTGGTAACCAGTTTGCATTTTGTTTATTTCTTATTGAACTGATATAGCTCTGGTTAAGTAAAAATTGTTCAAATCACTGATTCAACCCCCTCTCAGTGATCCATCGTGTCCAACATGGGGGAGTTTCCCGGCCGAGGCACAACCCACAATGCATGCTCTAGGAAGGGTCCTACCCCAAAATAGGGTAGGGACAGGGGTGCCACGCCCCTGTCCTGGGAGGACAAGGGCGCAACGCCCTTGTCCAAGGGGGGATAGTGGCGCCACACCCCTATCCTACCCCTTTCTTCAGAGCAAAGTGCGGATGGGGTGATGCAGAGGCTAAGGAAGAAGTTGTTTCCACAAGATGAGAAATCTATGGTCTCCGATCAGGCTAGAGGATTCAAATTCGCATGCATGAGGACCCTAATGTAGTCAAAAATTGCTAGGGTCGCAATTTTACGACACTACACATACTAATATTAAGAAAAGATGGTAAAACTTGAGTTCTTTATTTGTTTCTTTCTCATGGTGCTTCTAAATCATTTGAAGGAAACAAGGACCTTATTTGAAACCATATGAATTGTTTTTTTTTTTTTAATTTGTCACAATAATAAAGTATTCAATTATTTATTTTTTATTAGGTAAGAGGGGATTTGGAAAGGTCCTAGACCCTTGTATAGAGAGAAATATTAAGAAACAAGAAAAAAAGGCTACAAAGGATAACCAAGAGATACAACATAAACATACCTAAAAGACTCGCCAAATTATAAACAATAACCCAAATTTTATTGTGGTTTGAAACCAAAATTGCTCCAGTGATTTTTGATTCATAGTGCATGAGTCTTCTAGCTCTAAAATTCTTTTTTTTTTGCATAAGAAAGATAAATAAGTTCACAAATAGGTCTATCATTCAACCAAGAATCCTTGAAAGAGGTATCCATCTCTATATAGTCAACAAAGGCTTTTCCCTTTCAAAAATTTTCACATCCATGATAGTAATGTATTCCTTAACAACAATCGGTGTTTGTACTTTACAACAATAGTAGAAAACTATTGAAGAGTCTTAGATTTCTATCTGTTGCACCCAAATGGAAAATTTGAAATAAAGGGTAACCTAATTTGGAATCTCCTTGTTTTTCTCCACAAGCACACATAAATGAGAAAAAATAAAATGCTTATTAAATTGTGTGATTGAATCAATTCACTAAATTATTGCCCAAAAGTATTTACTTCAAGCATAAAAAATTCCTCATCCTAGTAAATTCCAAAGGAAACCTTGGTAATCTAACTTGCAAAGGAATCTCGTGTTAGGATAACCGGTGAACAACTGAGAGGGTGGGGGGGGGTGTGAATCAGTTGTTAACATATTATAACTTTTAATCTACAATACAACCTTAAACAAATCAAGTATCGATACAAACATATGTCGGTAGGAACAAATACCAGTAAACAATAATTAACCAGATAATCAAAGCAAAGAAATCATACCACATAACACTATTATTTGTATGTAAAAAACCCAGAAAGGGAAAAACCATGGTGGGAAGCCTACCCACAGTCAGATAATACTTTTGCAGAAAGTATGTGTTACAATAAGGGGCCTACACTTGCAGGAAGGCACACTACCTAGAGTGTATTGCTCATTACAAAAGAGTCTCACTGACTATAGAGAGACTACAACCTTCTCAAGATAAATGGACAACAATCCAATAGAGTGAATTACTAGAAATAGCATCTACTATGCCTGATTACAGTCCCGGTTAAGCTCAATGCCATAGGACTAAATCTTGTTCTGAAACCAATCTGATCACCAATGATCAATCAACTCCTCTGCCTGAATGATATTAAAATATTCACACATTACATTCCTTTCCCTTGACCTTTTCAATTAACCATGATGCTTTACAAAGAGTTTCTACCTATTATTTATACAAACCCTAAGGCCTAAACCAATTAGGTCGGCCACCTAAAGATATTACAATAATATCATTACATAATTCCTTATTACAATGATATGCCATGTCGGCTTAAGACCAAAACAATAATAATAAATCCATGAAACATCTCGAATCATCTAGGTAACGTGTTGAGTACACACTAGCATGATATCGGTCCATAACCTAAATAGGTACCAGACTTATTCTGGGTCCACCACACCAAAGCAATGTCTTCAAGCAATTGAAGCATGATCAACAAACATCTTCAATATCCTGAAATCCTAGAAGAAGTTGCACCAACACCAATTGTGCATCCTATCATGATTCCTCAATGAAAGCTTTGTCGGTAAAGCCTTAAACCAATGTCGGTAAGGGTTTACCAGTGTGTATGATAACATCCAACTACCAAGCTAATACCAACTGACCAAAACATGCTTATGGAGCATATAACACATGAAATCCAATATACTTTACTGATCCAAACATACCGAAATTGCCAACCAGATAATCTCTTCTGCCGGTAACACTAGATCTTATACCAGTAACCAGTCTATTGGTAACCATCCATATCAGCCAGTGTAAATCTGTCTGCCAGTAACAGCTAGTGTTGACATCAATGACAAAACATCAATGCCACACATATCCATAGTACCAACATCTTGATGGTATCATCCATCATAGGATTAAAACCCAAAGATCAATTTTTTAGGCAAAGAACATTATGCCCCCAAAACTAAGGATCATTAAAAGGGGTCCTAGAGAAATCATCAAGATTGGAAAATGAGAATAAGAAAAAAATATTAAGCATAGTTGCAGTTGTCGGCAATTGACACTCAATTGGTTGGTTTCACTATGTTGTCATTGATGGCAACATGGTATCTTGTTCCGGCTTCATATTTTGGGTTAGTTGTGTACATGCAGACACTCCACCAATAGACACTTCACCGGTATCGGCACCGATAGAATAGAAGGAATTCTTAGGTTACTGGAAATGCAAGTCGACATGGTATTGGAGGCCAACATCTTTTGGATCTGGCATAGGCAATTGTTTTTTATATTCATGTGTTTATGTTATCTAGCCGACATGTATATTGATATTGTAATTATCCCTGTAAGCCAACATAAGGCATGATAAGTTGTATAGGGTATATAGGTTAGTTGGATTAGATCATTTTGGTAGTGGACATGGTAATGGATATGTGAATGTGATATCATGTGAATATGTATCAAGAAGGATATGCAAAATATATCGGAGAGATTATGTATGTGAGGATATTTTTGTAAAGGGTTATTTTGGTAAAGGGTTTTGGGTTTTAGAGCGGAATAGACAAAGCTTAACTGGAACTGTATTCTGGCATACAAGATGTTATCTTAGCAGTTCACTCATTTTTTCGAATTGAAGTCTAGATTTGTATGTAGTTAGTGAGGCTCCTTTTGTGATTGAGCAGTGTGCTCTAGGTTGTAAGCCTTCCTGCAAGTGCAGGCCCCTATATTTTGTAATATCTCTTCATATGGCCAGTGAATTGATATTGTGGGTCACAAATCCCACCGTGGTTTTTCCTCTTTGAGGTTTTCCATGTATAATTATATGTGTTATGGTGTTCATTTATGTGATTGGCTTGTTGGTTGTTTTACTTCTTTCAATTCTTTATGTACCGGTATACCGATTGGTGTATGCATGTTTTAATAAGGTTAAAATTGTTCGCACCTGTAGAACACTGATTCACCCCCCCTCTCAGTGTTCTTGGATTTCAACAACAGCCTCTACCTAACCTCTTAGGTTCCATATCCTAATAACCTACCTTCTAATAGCATCAATGTTGGGATGATTACCATTAAATCTCCCAATGAATGAGTTCTTTAGCCAAAAAAATGCCTTAGTAGAACACCATTCAAGATAAATATTTGTATTTTCATCCAACCCAAGCTCAATAGTAATAACCACATCAAATTCACCATCAAACTTCTCACTTGTAGCCTATACAATAATAGAAGTAACAAGCACACACCCATATGGAGGATAACCCCTAGAGAAAAAACCCTCTCAATCAGACCCAACAACCTCAACATAGACTTTGTCAAGCTCTTCACTCTCAAAATGTACAATAGAAGTAGAAGTATTGCACTCATCAACAGAAAGGTAACCCCTAGGGCTACAACCACCCTCACCATTAAAACCAATATCCTCAATACAATCTTTAATAGGTTGCCAAAAAAAGACCACTTGCATCATCTTGATAAAGAAGAAATTTCCTTAGCATAAAGAGGATTCAGGATGACTATTTGTTTCTTTCCATCGAACTCTATCTTGATAGGCACAAACACATAAAATTCACCATCAAACTTCTCACTTTTAGCTTGCACAACACTAGAAGTAACATATACACTTCCATATGAAGAAGGGTAATCGCTAGGACAAAAACCCTCTTTGTCAAACCCAACAACCTTAACACAAACTCTATCAAGATCCTCACTATTAGCATGCACAATAGAAGTAGGAGTTTTATACCCATCAATAGAATGGTAGCCTTTAGGGAAATTACCCTCACCATGAAAACCAACAATCTTAACACATGATTTAAAAGGTTGCCAATAAAGACCACTTGCATTGTTCTAAGTGTGATCCTCCGAAACCATATGTGTGCAAATAAGAGCTTAGCAACAAGGATTCGATGAAAATATTTCTCACCTAGATCTATAATATTTTTGGGAGTGGGAAGTAGAAAACCCCTCCGTAGGATATCCATAAGTCACACAACCTAGATCTAAGAAGAATGGGCTTGTTTGAAGATGTACGCACTAGAGAAACCTTCATTTTCACATCCTTCCACATCTCCTTGAGTGACTCCTCTTAATCGTTGAAATTAGCCAAATCATACCTCTAAAAGACCTTTTCATGCACCTCCAACCACAATGTCATGAGAGGGACATCCTCTTCAGCCTTAGGAGGAGATAAATCTATTTAATCATCATCCTTAACACCATTGACATCAAAAGGGATTCCATCTATAGAGTTGTCATCCTTGTCTCCATCATATGCTTCTTTTGAATTGTCCACACTCTAGAAATGTAAAAGGAAAGAAATCCCTCACCTACACCCAATGATGTGTTTGTGCTCGTGTTGCTTCCTTTTTGTTTCCCACTCGTCGTCTTCATTTTTCAAATTTTTTGTTAGGTCAAATAATCTACTATATTTTTCTTCTTCATTGACTATTGCCAGCTTACATTTGTATAAGAGAATAAACATAAAATATTTTCTAGTGGGGATACCCCATGTCATACAATTATGAATGATATATGTGAAAGGGAGCACCCCATCTAATTTGGGTTGCAAAAATTTCTTTATATTGTGGCTTGGTGATAGATGTGACAAAACCAACTATTCTTAGTTATACTTAAATGTATGTTCTTACCCCAATCTAAAGTTCTAATTTTTCTATAGTTTGGTTGGTGGAATGGTACTAAAGGTTATGCAGTTTTTCTTTGAACCCACTAATTGCATTTTCTTCAATGTCTACAAAGCATCTCTAATAAATCCATTTTGAACTTATCATACAACCATTAGAGGACATCTAGGTTGAGGCATTTTGTGCTATCAGTTTAGAATGCTCGACTCCTTTTTAAATTGATCAATTTAATTGTACACGTGATCCCAATTTAAACTAATAAATAGATTTACTTCCACATTTATACACTCATCTTATCTTTTAAAAAGCTACCCTGGCAACATCCACAAAATCACCATAACAACTTTTTGACAAAATTTGACTACACTACAACTCTTATTTAATTAAACCTTGTATCTTTTGCTATTCTCTTTTACCTATATGGTATTTCCCTTGTAACCCACATGTGATCATTCCAAGTAGTTATTTGCAACATAATGCAAAGACTAACTCAAATTTAGAGCTTGTCAAGTGTGGTATGCAAATTTATCTTCATAGAATGCTCATTTCTAGTTTATACATTGTCTAGCTTGTTTGTACTTTGTTCTAGGTTGTAGATGGCTTCTATTTGATTGAAATTTTAGCTATGGAAACCATGATTCATCCTCTGAACATCTTTATGCTTATCATTTATGTCTAACAGTGTTTTCAGTTAGAGAAAATGTGAAATGTTCATCCATAGTTTGTTCCTCCAAATTTCTCATCAATTTTAACATAATTTGCAGTTCTAAAGAGCATTTTTCACAATGTACCATCAATTTTAATGACAAGATAATGTTTTGACATAACATTGAACAAATCTTCAAAATCAGCATAGCTCCTTGCATGAGTCTAATTCACCTTTCTTAATTTACCCAATTTTATAGAGGTGAATTTTGTTAACAATAAGGAAGAAGTTTACCATTAACAATTATATGCCAAGAGAAACTCACCAATAGATATTCTTTTTTTAATAATAATATTTGTATAGATAAAAAATTGTACATTTTTTTTGTTGTTTTCCTTTGTATTTTATGTTATTTTATATAAATACTTTAATGTATATTTAAATAGATTTTTGAATTTTTGAAGTGCTAACTTTTTCAAAATCTATTGTATCACTAATTTATATCATATCTTCTATTTAGAACATCTTTTATATCATAATATAAATTCAACTGAAATCAACAACAATTCAATTTTAAAGTAATAATAAAAACTATAACATACCTAATTTTAATTGGCCAATTAACATATCCATTGGACCTTTCAACATTGCAAGTGCTAGTGTATTAAAGTGATATAAAAGCTTTGAGCAAAGAGTAGGAAGTTGCAGGTTGTTTACTGTCAGTATCGAGTGATGCAACAATGGTTGAGAATGGGTACTATTTTTTCTTATACTGACATAATTGAAAATGGGTACTGTCTACTTGATTCTAATGTCAGTTTCAGTGATGACATTCAGACTGTAAATTGTGTCAGTTGTGAGAAAAATTCATAACTGTAAAATATTTTCTTCTCTGATCTGATTCCATCATGGTCGTACAGATCATTTTTGGCTTTGGCTGTAAAATGAATACAATTTGTTCTTCTTTACCTGCACATAACGATCATGCAACTTTTTGTGGGTAATTGTTTGATCTGCCAAAGTTTTTAAATATGAATACCTGGTCTTCCTTTCTAGCAAGTACAACGGGGGAAAAGCAAAATATGAAATAGTAGTAAATTGTTGTCAGTTACAAGACGGTAGGGTAAGCATATCAATAGTTTTTATAGCTAATTTCATGCATTCATATATTCTAAATAGTACATCAGATTTTGATGATTTTTTTGGTTGTTTTCTCATACAACTTAACTGTTTATAGCTATTGTTTTTTGCTTCTGGGTAGGAATTGGCTATGTAGATACCTAAAACTCAAGTTATACAAAAGGAAAAAGACACATTGGGATATGTGCCCCTTGTATAACTTGAGTTTTAGGTGGCTGCATAGCCACTTCCTTGGGTAGTAACGATGCATGTTGTGGGGTCTGTTATGAATGCAAGAGTAAAAAAGTACACATTTCGAAGAGTCGCCCAATACCTACTTAAAGATACCCCAATAACTATGCACTTAAAATTGCCAATACTTATGCACAAATGCCCCTGTAGTCATGTACTATGGGTACCAATAAAGGTGCAGAAATAGCCCAATTATGGTCCAAAATTGCTAAAAAAATGGGCAGCTATTGGTACATGTGAAATTTATTAATGGGCTTTAATTCTTTATTTTTATTTTGTTTCCTCAAAATTAGTAATTCGGGGGTTGGGTGTGCAAGGGGTGAATGGTTATTGGAACATGAACGATAACTGGTGCTCTTCCCCTAGTTCAAGATTCAATTCTGTCTAATTTAATGTAATATTTAAAAAATGATTCCAGTGAATTTTTCCATTGCCTCTCTTAAGAAATAATGCTTCTTACTCTAGTTTCAAGATATCCAAACTAAGATTCACCTCTATTATTCATGTGTTACATCTCTTCTACACTGGGCCAAATCTGAAGATATTTACCTTAAGAAAGATAAGTAAAACCAAATTGAAATAGTAATTACTTCCATTTTATACCTAAGCATATTGATGCTATAATATTAATTGCCAAAAACATCATTCTCCTTGAATTTGGTACTACCAAACTCACCATTGTTGGGATCTTCCAATGGGTAACTATGATACACATTCTTAGATGAATAACCAATAATTTTGTTGATTTATTTAAATATCCAAGTCAAACTTTCAAATCTTCTATGGAATTGATATAATGGATAGTATACCAAGGCTTTTACTCTAATAGGTCTTGTAAGTATTAACACAGATAAACTTCCTTTACATGGACAAAATTCCTCTACATAATTTTTTAGTTGATGCACTACATCTCTCTAAGATTGAGATAAATAGAGGTATTAGAGATGAGATTTACAAATTCTAGCTACAATTTAAATGGTTAGAACCTCAAAGGCCTATTTTTGTAAACCTTAAGCACTACTACAATATTATATTTCATAAATGAGGATGGGATCCTCCAATCTCTAGGTTACATTAAAAATTCAATTATCTTGTAATTTGAAGGTCTCCTTGGTATAGTTTAGAATGCGTTTACACCCCCTCCACATGAAAATGACACCATATTCCTTAGGTGCATCAACTTTATCAACTTTTTTTTATGTAACCTAAAACCAAAGATCAATTTATTTTTTGATCGTCTTCTTACTATTAGATTATGGGGTGATTATTTTTCCTATTCAAATACTTGTATAATATCTCTAGAAGCCTCCATGGCTTATAAAGATTAGAAATGTGTAATTATTTTCTTTCAATAGATATTTGATCTTTATCGACATCTAGGCAAAGAATTTACTTCCACAATGCTCTACACTTAGAGGATTGCTTCTTTCATTCACCTTGTGTCTTCTCATGACATGCTCATAGATGTGATAATATTTGCGATAAATTAAATTTGTGTCACTTTAGGTTGTTAGAGTTTCCCTTGCATTCCCTATTCCTTATTTTTTATTATAATTTTATAGACCAATAAATTTTAGACTAAATTTAACATTTATTGGACATTAAAATAATTATTGTTATTGTTTACAACTCCCATTCTAATATATGTATAATTGTTACTAGTTAGTATTATCTTGAGGACATATGCTTTGTAAGTCACACCGTATGTTAAATAAGAGTAAATGTTATTATCCCAAATGCATGGGAGAATAGTAGTTATATTTAACTAAAATATATGCATTGTGATTTCTCAAAAAAAAATTTATCAAGTCTTGAATATTGTAACTATAGTTTATTCTCTAATAGGAGGATCACCCTCTCAAAGTGGCACTATTTACATAATATAGAAGTATTTTATTATCTTGTTATATATGTGAATTTCATTTTTTCATAGGTTCCTTGCAAGTGATATCAAATTTATTTTCAGGCCATATTTTATTGCAAAAATATCAAACTAAGGGCTTACTACAACTACGTGTAGCATGCTCTCATCTCACCTTTAAAGGATCTTGGTGACAATAAAGTGATGCAAGTAGTGGGATGTTAAGCATTTTTCTACAAATTATTTTTTATGAAAGTAGTTGTCTAGATAAATATCCTATGTCAATGGTTTGAAATATTATGGGGAGAATTCATTTCTAACTAAGCTAGATTGACCATAAAGGGTCTAGTGAAGTTAGCTATGATTTAGACCTAATTCTCAAGTATTAGAAAACTTCTATAGTTATACTTATTTCACATACATTTTAGTATACTAGAAGATCCCTTAATATTACAAGAACCCTTTCTATGGAAAATAATTATTTGTTAAAAATATATAGTTCATTAGTTTGTAATTATCACTAGGAAGTTAGTTTTATTTGCACCACTAAACTAGGATATGGAACTATGGGATGGGGAATTCTCTATAGTTATATCTTTAAAATATTGGGTTAGCTCACTATTTATGAATAAGGACAGTATTTAAGAGAACCTGTAGAACAAACACATCCTATCCTACAAACTTTCCCTTTCTTCATAATTATGCATGGATTAGTGGGAACAAATCTACAAAATCTAGTATATGTGATAAAATCCATAAAATTCTAAGTAGTTTTGTTGAAATACATTGGTGGGAAAAGCACACAATATATTTTTAAAAACTAGATGACAATCTCTATATGTAGGTTTTGTTTAAGTCATAGTAGAATTATTTAAATCCTATACAATCTACCTTGTTTTAGCATATTCTAACCTAGAAATTTCCCTTTTATTCTTTACTATGCATAGATTAGTATGAATAAAATCCATAATTATTTAGTACATGTGTGAAAATCTCTCTCTCTCTCTCTCTCTCTCTCTCTCTCTCTCTCTCTCTCTCTCTCTCTCTCTCTCTCTCTCTCTCTCTCTCTCTCTCTCTCTCTCTCTCTCTCTCTCTCTCTCTCTCTACCCCCCTTCTCTCTCTCTCTAGATATCTCACCTCTCTCCCCCCTTTCTAGGTATAAATTATTCAAGGCTTAGGGTTGAGGGTTTAGAGATGATGTTATAGAGTTTAGAGTTGAATGTTTATCATATAGACTTTAAGGCCTAGATTTAGGGGTATAGGGTATATGGTATAGGATTGACAATATAGGGTTGAGTGTACATATGGTTCAGGGTTTAAGACTGATGGTATCGGGATGATTGGTACAACTACTAATACCTATCTTAATTATTATGAAATAAAATCCATTTTTTATGGTGGTGATGAATGTAATGTTGCAAAATGATTCACTTTTATATAGTGAAAGGTGGTAGGACTATAATCTTTCATTCTACAACTCATGACACTAAACTAATAATGCCAATACCTTTGATTGAGTAGATAACTACTACTAAAGGGCTCTTTTCAATGACTAATCATCTCAATTCTTTCAAGATACATCGGACCAATACATTCTCTTAAAAAATCATATACCTAAAAGGCTAAACTTTCACCCACAATTCTCTGAAATTGTGACACCTAAAAATTTCATGTTTGACCTATAGGTGGACAAAAGATCCATCTTTTTACGGTTTAGATAGATTAGAACAATACAATTTTATTATGTAGAGTAAAAAAGTAAAAAATAATGATTCATGATAACACATAGATTTAACATGGTTCACCCAATGTGGCTACATCCATAGAGAAATAGTTGTCCACTCTTTCTATTATCTGACAAAGAAAAAAATTACAATCTCTTGGAATTTCATATTCCACGACCACTTATTAATAAAACCTTTTTGGTATTAAATACAAAGGCCACTTTACATACCAGACTAATAACCAAATCCTTTATTAAATAATGAGTATTTTTTTCTTTGGGGGTGTTGCCCCCAGTAGTTTGTGTTGGAGGCATTGGCCCGAGAACCCTTTTGTGGGCTTTGTTCTTGAGTCGTGCAAGAGGGGATTTGCCTCCTCTACACTCCCTTGTTAATTGACTTGGGGGAAAAATGTGGTTGACAAAGTCACCAAAAATTAAGCTCAACAACATGATTAGTCACCATAGACTAACACAACTATAAATAGCTAGCCTAATTTATGTCAACTCAAATGGTTTTTTTATGGTGGAGACAAATGCAATGTTCCAAAATGCTTTTTTATTTATTGAAAGAGTACAAGAGAAATATTTTGTATTTTGCATCGCATGAAACCAAATCAAATGACAACACATCTAGATAGGTGGGTCACTACCACTAGAGGTATTTTAGTGCCCAAGCATCCTAATAATTTCAAGGTAGATTACAACTACAAAGTCTCTTACTAAATTTAAGAAGTGCCAAAATTTTGCATGAATATTCTTTCAATCGGGGAATTGAGGAATGCCTCATTTTAACCTATAGCTAGATGATGATTCCAAACACGAATTTGAAATAAGACAAGGAAAAAGGAAAACCTAGACAGTAAAGTCCCATAACCTTACACCTACATCTATCATGCAAGATAATAAATACATAGAGAAATAATAGACATCCAACTTCATTAATTGAATGAATGATCAATTAAAATGCTTGCATTGATTACATAGTAAAAATGAGTCTTATTCAATTATTAAATCAATTTATAGTGCAAATATGAATAACATTGGTAAAAAAGATTTGCATTACCCAAAAATCCATAGAGGCATACAACATTATATGTTGATAAAAAGTATAATATATGTATGAGAAATCCATATAGGATTACAACAAAGTCACATAGACATACAATGTCATATATCTGTACTACAAAATATATGCATAAAAAATTCATATAGGCATACAAAAAAGGACCCTAATGTAGTCATTTCTCTCTAGGGGTTCAAGAAAGATATCATGAGCTGCCTTTGACTATCAAGTGAATGGAGATGCATATGATGGTGGTTTCTTATGAAATTTCTCACTAGTCCTCATGTCTGAATTTTCCTAAAGATCCACCTAATACAATAAAAAGTATAAACATCAATATATAGAAATTAAATTATAGAACTGACATATAATAAAATAGTCATCACATATAAACAATCACTTTGTTCATCCACAAATAGGGACACATCCATGATCTAGAGTTGCAAAGCCCTATGGAAACCATAAGGATAGAAATTAAACTACAAATGAATATCATTCAATTTTTTAAATGTAGACAAATAAAAAAATATAATGTGAAATTTACTAATTTATTTCATACCTCTTTCAAAGGAATCAAACATAGTATTGCTACAACAACACCAATCTCCATTGTGGATGAATACTAGGAGGGGTATCTATTTGCATCATCTAAAAATGAAACAACATTATTAAATTAACAAAATGACCCAACATTATTTTACAATACCACTAATGAATAAAAAAAGACAAGGTTACCTAAGTGAAAGTTTGATGAACCCCTTGACTACCAAGTGTTGATGTCGAAGGCCCAAATTTAACCTATTTAACACCCAAAGTGAGTTATAAGAATACCATTCATATAAGGTTCAACTATTCACATGTAGTATTTATAGTTCTTTACTAGTTACATACTTGTGGACTTGACATCATGATGTAATGGAAAGGTAGATAATTGGTACAAGTAGCGTAAACACTCTGACCATGAAATATTATTATAATAATTCTACTAATTTAGTTGATCTTACCTTATAAAATAAAATTTAATAAATTGAATTGAATGAACTTGTTGAATTTACTTGACTATCAATGCCAAATCTTGCATTCAACAAATTATCTCTCATGACCATCTGATTCGCTATAGATGTGTCTTGGCCATATATGTTGTGATTATACTCAACATAAAAATAAATATAGATACCCATAAGCTTGACATAAGTGAGGTGGAACTTGACATCTAGAAGACTCATCAATATCATCCAGTGCTAGAGGCCTAATATGTTGTATATAGGTCTAAGTTACTGAGATAATGACCTATCTAAGGTCTCCACCTCAACATTCTCCTTCATAATAGAAGGGATAGTCATATGCTCAAACTTTGGTCTATCTAGCAGTCACGGTGCCTATTTTGGATCACGTTGTGCCCCCACTCTATCCTATGAAGAGCCTCCACGTCTACCATGGAACTCCCACATGTCAAAGTAATTTGGGATCTCAATGAGGAAAAACTTACAATAGATTATTCTGAAAAAGTATTGTGGTATCTCATAGTTATTGTATGGAGAACGATAAAAAACTATCCCAAAAATTATTCTTTATCCCTTGGTGGTAGTATCAATGGATAGGGAACCTCTTTCATGCACCGTGTAAGGTTTTATTAGATTGTGGATTGGTGAAGAGTGCACACAAGTTAGATTTCAAAAAAAAATTGTTCAACTTGATCATATGATAGTTTGTCTATGTAAAATTGTTTTTGTTTTTCCCTCTTGTTAGACCAATATTTTTTTTACCACTCACTAATACTACATGAGAGATAATAGATTGCATTGATTTGGTGGGGGTGGTTCTATTGGATTTTATTGTTGCAGGATCTTTGAACCTTGTAGTTAAAGCCTAAATTTATTTTCTATTGTTTTCTATTTTCCCTAATATGTTTTTTCATGTTCCTGTAGGATGTTGAGGAATTGAAGGGGGAATTTGTTATAGCTATTCTTTAGGAGGGTTTTGATGGGGAGGTGAATCCAAATTTTGAACATTTGGTGGTGCATTATCAATTCCTAAAAGTTAAACAAATTTTATTTAAAAAATTAATTCAATCTAGCTATTTAATCCAAATTTGACTCTGAAAAACTAAAAGTGCATACTTCTTTCACCTCCTTAGGGTCTTTATGGAATATTGGCATTGATTTTGCAAAGGGGGGATGAAAAATAAGCTCCACAATAATGTGAGTGCAATAGGAAGGATACATGGTCCACAGGTTTGACAACAAAATGAAGATGGAATATGTTTTTTTCTTTTGTGGTCAATTTTGACTATAATGTGGTGCATTATAACACACTCACATTATGGTCTCATGAGAGCCAAAAAGTGGGGTGACCACTTTTTGGTCCCCGTCTTGGTGCACACACCCATTTATTTCAATTATATCCTATTATTAGCCTTTGTTTGATTAATTCGATACTTTTATGATTTGAGCATCATACACTATGCTAAAGTTCTATAAGTATATTTATCAATGCATTGCATTAGGAGTAGGTTTTTTATTTTACTATTTCTTCCATTTTCATACTCAAAGAGATTAAAATTATTCTTATGCATATTAAATTAATAAATAACTTCTCAATCCTAGAGGTTATCTCATTGGTCATGTTCCACACCATGAGATTTGCCTTGTTCATACAAGCTTACATAAAAATTTAAATTTTAACATTTGTCAATGTGACTGGCTCAACTAATGATGTTGAATTTAATGCTCTTTTAGAAGGACTTATTTGTGTGAAAAAAGAATCTTAGGTTCACACAAATTGAAGAAACTCTATGATCTAGGTAATTGTTATTAAATCCTGAAAGGTTAAAAGTTTAAAATGAGATAATTATTAGATGTGATTTGTCCAATCCTTGAAAAGATGGAAGACTTCTCACTAAGTCTTAGATTTAAAGAACCAAATAATCTTGTATACTTTCTTGCGAGTCATGTTATTAAGTACAAAGATGGGATATTAGTGTCTAATGGATAATGGAGAGATATGTGGTCATTTAGTTAACCATGATTCCCAATCAAGGTCTATTTGGCGGATTGCGTGTGTACAAACATACATACATACATACATACATACATACATACATACATGTATATGGAGAAACATATGACTTAAAATTTTTCATGATATATTCACCAAATATTGAGTAGTAACTCTACTATTATAAATTTGAATAGAATTTCTCTATGAAAGATATGATGTTCTATTTATTATGGTGAGACAATGTAATACATGTAACCATTGAATATCACCAATATAGATGCCAAACAAAACATTTATCTTCAAAACTTGGGAGACTCTTCACTATTATGATTATTTTCACAAGATAATTATGATGATTTGAAAGAAATTCTTAGAAGGCCACATTCATAATAATGTTTAGAAAGAATATGTATGAAAAAATGATAACAAAAAAGTATGTTCACTATTTATGGAATAAAGATATTTAAATACCATTAAAAACAAAAGAAAAAAAGAAAAAAAGCAATATCTTGTTGGAGTCTTTAGTAGATTGGCATTATTAAATAATTGTGATCTTAGTGAATGCCAGAGATTTATGAATATACAATTTGGATAAGTAGATCTCATCTCCACTCAATGGTCAAAGAGGCTAAATAAACTAAGGAGGGACTTCTTTATCTTTGCTACCAATGAAAAAAAAAAGAGAGAGTTTGAAACAAGATGTGGACACCCATCAAAGAAAAATGAATAAAGAAACATTATATTCAATCTCTCTAGCAATTCATTAATAACACCTTATTTTTTTCTTTTTGATTATTTAAAAATCTACTTGAATGGATCATATTGTAAAAATACAATACTACAAGTGCTAACTTTTAATTGTTAAAAAGAATGTTGTGTTATTTTATTTTCTAATATATTTGATTTTTTTATAATTTTTACTTTCTAGATTTCCAAGATATATTTGTGGTTTATTCATTGTACTTTTATAATTTTGCATTTGTTCTTTTATTTATAGTGTCTTGGATTGGATGGAACCCACAATTTGGTTCTTTGAAGTGGACTGCGGATCTAATATTGTTCTTTATTTCAAAATTTAAAATTGTTTGTAGTCCACAACATGATCATTATGTAAGTTAAGACTTTTAGTTATAGGAATTACCTATTTTATTCTAATGACCAACAATGAAGAGTATTCTAATTAAGATCTAACACATTCACATATTAATTCTTTCAATAGTTTGTAAGTTCAACATATTGTCAATTACTATGTCTACACCAACGTCCAATGTCATTATTACACTTTGTTTTATCACTTTTCATTTAATCTAAGAACTCGACAAAGACACAAGAAAAATCTTAAATTGATTAAACAAATATAAAAGATCCAACTATACATGTGACATGATTGCATATAAGATCACACTACATAAATAGAATCATAAATCCAATTGCATCCTAAACTCACCAACTTTAAAATTTTAATCATATCAATTGATTAATGTCACATCCTTAATATCACATCCCAATCTTTATTTCTATATAATAATATAACTTTAACTAAAATCAACAATAAATCGATTTCCATGTCATTACAAAGAGAGGGAGGGGATAAGGGAAAGATGCTCATTTGTATTTATTCATGGAAAAAAAGTGACATGATTGAGAATGCCTACCTAACTATACTTGTAAAACCAAGTTGATAATGAATATTTTGTCAATTGAATGAATATTTTTTTGGTAGGCTGTAAAATAAATCAATTTTGCATGAATATGTGGTGTCAAATAACTGATGATTGTACAAAATTTTCTTCAATGATTTCATCTTATGCACTCTATTATTTTCAGGTAGGTAAAGGTTACATTTTCAATGTTTATCAAAAATCATTTTATTTTGAGGGTTTTTTTTTTTTAAATTGTTAATTTGAGTTAAAATTTATAAGCTGGTAATTTAAGTTTAAATTTTATTTAATTATGTTGAATATGCATTATAGTTATGGATGCAAAAATTTATGTCAGTAAAAACTAGAAACATTTAATTTGATGTCTTTGTCTTTGTGACACTTAAATGTATGAAAAATAAAAACTAATTTTATTATTATTATTATTATTATTATTATTTTATTTTTATTACAAAATTTATTTTATATATATATATATATAGTTATTTTGAGTTAGAATTTATAAGTTGGTAATTCAAGTTTGAATTTTATTAAATCATGTCGAATATGGATTATAATTATGGATGCAAAAATCTATGTCAATTGATAAAAAATAGAAGCATTTAATTTGTCATCTTTGTGACACTTAAATGTAAGGAAAGAAATTCATTTTATTATTATTTTTAAATTAATTTAATTTTTATCACAAAACTAGTATGTTAACATACATAGAAATATAAAAATACAATACAATAATAGTAATAATAATATAATGGTACCAAAAAAAATTTAGCTTTTGTAAAGAGTCTAATGAAAATATTAAAATATAATAACAAGAACATATTAAAAAATAATAATAATAATAATGTAACCATATCTTAATAATAATTAAGTATTAATTACAATATCACAATATAATAATGATTTTCTCTCCCTACTCTTGATTCTACACTTCTTAATAACTCCTTTGTTGGTGATTTTTGATTGGTGGATTTTTAGTTATTGATGAAATTGTTGCTAATAGGTGTTGTGTTGAGCTCTTGTTGCTTATTAGGATTGGGATAATATGTGATGTGTTCAAGGACTCTCTCCTCAATTTGGAAAAATTGCTAGATTTTGTGGATGTAAGGGTGACGACAGTTGCCCTGGATTGCTTTATTGGCCTGCAAAAACTTTTGAGCCTCATGTCTTAGTTTTATGGTTTATCTTTGTGCATTCTTCCCCTACAATAGCTTCCTCCAGAAAAGAGGTCGATTCATTGGTGGCATCCTTTCTTCTAGGGACGCATCTTCATTTGCCACCTTATGTTGCTACTATCATGGCCACCATTTAGGTCTTCTTTGTATAGGATCAATTTAGGGTTTGTAAGGGCTTTACCTGGCCATCCTTCTTCTCCATGAGGATTTTGCTTCTACTTATCCCTCATTTGATATGTAAACTATATATTTTGTATTTAATAAAATTCGATGGCTTTATCACTTTTATTAAAAAAATTAAAATGATTTAATATTAATTATAATATAATATTTTTTAAAGTGGAATAATGAACAAATATGTTATCTTGTAGCATACTTTACCTATATTCCTTTAAAGATAGGTATCCTAATTTAATGTAATATAAAAAACTTATTCTAGTGAATATATTAATTGGAGAACAAATGATATGAGTAATTACTACATTATTATAATTGATCATATATTTAGAAAAATCTTTATTATTGTTTTAGACATTCTTACCTCCATTTTAATTGTAACTAAATTTAAAAATAAAATAGCTAGGAGTCAAGCATGTTTAAGGACAAATCCCCATTTTAATGAGACATTTTCACTTTAACCTTTAAATTGAGGAGGGTAAGTTTATGGTCTCATTGAGGAGTGTTTCCAAAAAAATTCAGTAGGTGTTGTTGATTATTTTTAGGAGCACTTTAAAGCAAGTGGTCCCATGAATTTTGCAAGCTTAAAATTTTAAGCTCTAAAACTTATTCAGTTTATTTACTTGACTGTTGCTAAATAATTTTTGTTTTTTTTTAGGAATGTGGTGATTGAACAAGGATTTTTTCCTCCAAAATTATCCATAAATTTATTGGTTGGAAACTAAATTTAGAGCAAATTCTCCTAGGCTAGTAGGAGAAATTTCTAACCACACACCAAACATACAAATTTAAATCTAATAATTAAATGCAAGGGGCCATATTTACTCAAAAATGGTTCTAATTCATTCTATACAGCCAAAAAAGAAAAGAAAAAAGGTCTTAACAGACCCCTACTTCATGAAAATAGTTCTTGAAGCCCTTCCACTTGACTATGTCCTAAGGCAAAAAGGTAAGAAGTATATAATTGCTTTATAGATTTTTGTAAATATTTTAGGGATGAGGTCTTGTGTGATGTTGTATCTATGAGTTCTTGTCATGTCTTGTTGGGAAGACCTTGGCAGTTTGATAGAGGAGCTATTTATGATTGTAGAAGAAACCTAATCACTATTGAGAAAGATGGGCAGAAGTTCATATTGACTTCTTTGAAGGAGGAAGAGAAGGAGGTGAAGAACCTGAATCTCGAGAGAAGTGGCAATACTGAGAAACCAGTTGCAGAGGTTATAGCGGAAGATGGCATGAGTTTACAGAAGGATTTGATAGATAAGCCTGATGGACAGATAGAATCGGGTGACATAAAGATTATGGTGACAAACCGGATGAAGTCTTGTGGCAGAAAAAAATAAGAGTTGCAGAAAAAAGAGATCAGTAAGAAGAGACAATGTGCAGATCTGAAGCAAAGAAAGAGAAATAAAGAGAGTTAGGAGTTAGAGAATCCAGTTGAGTTAAAGAAGAGGTTTGTAGATAAGGAAGATGTTTGAATCAGAAATGAGCATGGATTCTTTATCCTGAATCCTTTTTGATGTTGATGAGTTGCCTCTCATGGAACATCTCTTTCTACCTGGGGTGTTTGATGTAGGAGCATCCCCAGTCTATGAGCAATCTTGCATCGACCAAAATATTTCCTTTCAGTTTAGTTCTTGTTCTGTTCAGTGTGCAGTTTTCTGTGTTCCTGCCGATAGGTGTCGGTAGTTGCTTGCTTTTCATTGCAGATCCTATTTTCGGTTTCCAAGCTGGTTCATATGCTTAATTCCATATTTTCAGTCCATTTGGATTATTTTTTGGCTAGTAATCACTCCCTGTTTGATTGTTTCTAGGTTTTGGGACAGTTCTTGAGCTTATCGCTTGGTTTTCCTTCATTTGCGGAGTGGTTTCTTGGCATGTGGATCTATTTGGGGTCTTGTTCGATGTTCTTTGGCACATGGTGGACCTTCCTGCTGATCCACACTTCTTGGTTGTTATTTTCTGGAGGAATTTCTTTCATTCTTAGGGCCGACCTAGTTACACGTTTCATTTTCCTGCATTGGTAAATGTAATCATTTGTGGCCGACCCAAATATGTTTCAGAGGGTATATATAGCGTATTATGTAATCATTTGTAAGGCAGAGGAAGTAGAAATCAGAATAAATATTTAGATTCATGAATAGTGATCCGATTGACTCTGAGAATTCTAGATGAATTGTATCTGGCTTGTAGCCTGCATGTAACCGGTTGGCTACCCAATGTTCTATGATGACTGTATGATGATAACCAGTTGGTTGTTGGAGGTTATAAGATAATAATATGATCGGTTTCTATAATCTTGCTATGTTTTCTTGTTGCTTTTGTTGTGTTACTCTTTTTGCATAAGCCAATTAGTTCTCCTTTGAGGGTTTACTGGTTATGGCTGCATCACCAAATATGAAATTTTTTAGTTGTGAAGAAGAAGGACTTTAATCATTAATTTCCTTAAAATTTGTTATGTAAGGGAATGTTGAGGGACCAAAAGGATGAATAGATGAAGAAGTGATATCCTTTGTAGGGATATTCTCTTTTCTATAATTATTATTCATGTCCTCTTTGGTAGGTTGGGGAGGAGAGTCCTCAACATCTAAGGCTTCATCTTTTCTTAATGTTATGTAAGGGGATATGTCATGAATAAAATGCATAACATCATATTGCATATAAATATTTTAATGATCAATACTAGGTGAATAAGGAGGATCTTGAGAGATTGTTATACCAACATGTTTACCTCGACCCCCTTGCACTAAACTATCTTTATGAGAAGAAGATGGTGTCATGTTGCCCTTTAATGCTTCCTGTCCATTAGAAATATCATTGATAGGAGTATTTATTCTTTCCTCAATAACATAAGATACCTTAGAAGAGGTACAAGTGTTAGCCTTTTCAATGTCATCTCTAGGAGAAATAAAATGTATGGAAGGTACGAGCTAACATTAAGGAAGGTGATTATGATATCACCCTCTTCCTCTAGGATATCCTTATGAGAGAGGAACATTTTAGGAGAAAGATCAACATCATTCATGAAAAATTCATCGTTAGGAGAGAGAGTTCTAAAATAAGTGTAAATAATCTCTTCTTGAACTAAAGTGTCCTCATGGGTAAGAGTATCCTTAGGAGAGGGTAAATCATAGCTATGATGAAATAAAAACATGGAATATCATCATATGCACAAAAGGGAACATTATGGAGATCTTGAGTTAAATTTGAAATTGAATTAGCAAAGCAAGATAACAACTCCATTTATCAAATCTAACCAAAGCAATCTTCACTCAATGCATACAACAAAATTATGAAAAATCATATCTGGAAAGAACAAATAAAAAATATGCAAAATGTTAGAGGCATCGGGTTCAACAAAATCTAAAGTGGTGAAAATTAGGGCTTTGCCACTTGGATTGATACACTATTTTTTGCTTGGGACTAACCTTACATTAAGGGAAGGGAATTTGAGGACAGGTTAATCCTTCCCTTGTTAAAGTTAAAATTAAATTGTCATGCTAGATCGAGGACAAATAATGAAAAATTGACGTAAAGCAACAATAACTGAATGTTCCAAATATCATGAAAAGTTGTAAACCTAGATCTGAAGAAGGAAAATGGGTCATAACCTGTGATGGGAAATTTAGGCTGAATTGTCAGGATAGAGGGGAGCAGATCGCCTTGGTCCTCCAAATATCCAAGAAAAAAAGATAAGATCTTTTCGGATCAAGATGACACACAATCCACTATCAGAAGGTCATTAATAATTCTTAGGGTTGAGGGGATGCAGTCGTCCTGGTCCTCCACTTTTTGCACCTTCAAAAATCTCTATTTGATTGTAATCATCTACACTACTTGATTCTTCACTCATAGCTCCTGAGACAATTACCTACACACAAATAAATAAATAGGGTTGTTTATGGGAGTTTTCCTTAGGTCAAACCTTGGTTTAGGAATTAACCTTCAATTGAATTGAAATTATAATTGAAATACATAAGTAAATGTTGTATCATAATACCTTAGATCTGGAATGATTGATTGAAGATTGATATGCAATTCTCTTTAAATGTGATCATAAATATTGATTCAATAACATGACAATACATAGATGACTCAAATAAGAGCATTTTCTTGCATGAATTTGATGGGATTTTCTCCATGATTCTTTAAAAATATGGTGGGATGAAATGCTACCTTGAATACTTGAGAATGCTTGATGTGGATGCGCAAATGATAGGGTAGATTCTGGACGTCAAAATGAATTGATATGGTGTCTTTATATAGGGCTCCCTAGATAATTTATTGATTAGGCTGACCTCCAAAGGTCACATTAAGGCATGGGGACCAAAATCCATTAGGGAGGAATAATGTCCAATCCTATTTAAATTGAGGCTTGTTTAAGGCGGACCATGGTGCCCAGGGCACCTTGGTCTAGAAAAGGGCATGCCAATTGCCCTTGCCTTCCCAAAAAAGGAAAAACAAGGTGGCAAACATGATGGAAAGGTCCCAAGATGGGGGGGTCCACTCAGCCATGCAGCAAGGTGACATTACATCTGGAGTAAAATGGTCCAAAACGGGCCTAGGGGAGAATTAGGATGGGACATGCTAGAGTAGGGGGAAAAGAATAAGGTGTGACTTATACCGATTACAATATATGATGCTACAACTTATGCAATGTATACAACAAGTTGGAGAATATTGGGAAAAATAGGTGTTGTACACCTTGCATATTAATGTTTATAATTGTAATATTTTATTTATTATGTGAGTTGCACATGGATGTGTAAAGTGTATAATTTTCCTTGGAATATTCTTGGGGCCACTTGATGAGTTGTATTGTAACATTGTGATATATTATATTGTATTTATTTAATATTGGGGAAATAATTTAACAAAGTACCCAATATTAGATGTGGGGTCAATGGGGTAGTTAGCCCATGGTATTAGCACATGGTTTTGTAGCACTTGGTTTTGATGTAATACCAATTGGTAATTTTTTGGGAGCTTGTGTCTAATAAAGAAACCACAAGGTTGGTTGTTTGTAAGAAGCTAGGTTTAACATTTGTGGAGGTTAGAAGCATGAAATGGGATGTGTGGTTACATGCTTATTCACATGGAGTGTGTGTTGATGGCTAGGGTTTTGGAAGCTTTCATAGTTGTATTTGTAATTGTGCATTGCTAATAATACATAGTGGTAGATGATTTTGGAGGCTAGGTTTTTCTCCCATGAGATTTTTCCTAGGGTATATTATTGTGTCAACTTTGATGGTTATGTTGTCTATCCTTTGCATATGGATTCTGAGTGTTTATTTGTTGATTTCTCAATTGGGTTACGTAGACATTGTCATATGTATGGTTCCAAGTTTCCTTTCATGGTAGGCCAAGGTTACCACATCCGAGTAGGTATCAAATATTATTCTATCTAATGTTGCCCTAATATCTCTATGTATTCCAGAGATAAAGAACATATTTTTTATTATTTGTCAAGAATTCCTCTAATTTTTTGGAGAGTTCTTTGAATCTTTGTATCATAGTCCTTAAATATTTCTCCCTTCTTTTGTACCAATTATCATATCTTGGTTACACTTTTAGAGGATGATTTTTGAGTATCAAAGTTCGATATAAATTCTTCCTTCACTTCACTCTAGTCTAGGAGATCCTTCCTAAAATATCCTACAAAATCAAATAGCTTGGTTTTATATTTGTTAATCCTCTTTCTCCACCATAAGGATTCTAATGTAAATATGTGCTCTACAACTTTAATGGTATCCTTAATTAATACATGGAGTTTGAGTGTTAGATCCATGGTGTACTTGACTTCTTATTTTACTTTGTGGTGGGGTTTTGTCACTTTCTTCTACTTCTTAAGACTTCTTCCTAATTTATCAGATTATGTTCTTTACCTTCATCCATTTCTAACTTAAATTAGAAGATATTATTTTCTCAAAATTTCTTCACAATTTTCTATAAATTGTTGTTGTGGATTCTTGCTTTTTCTTCTTTTCTTAAAATTTATTCACAATTTGCTATACATTTCTCTTGTGGATTTTTGCTTTTATATTCTTGTGGTACTTGTTGATTGGAAATTCTTCTAGCTATATATGGCATGAAATGCTTCTAACTATACATGGCATGGGGCATGTGTCTTATTCCAATGGTTAATTTTATATTTTGTGATACCTTTTTATTTATGAATGATATTTATTTATTTTTATTGTTGATATGTATTTTATTAAATTAAACATGACTTTATTTCCTTCTTCTATCTATTTTCTTTTTAATTTTCTTACATTTCTATTGACCAATTTTTCATAATTATCCTCATTAACAAAAATATTTTCTCTGAGGTTTTAAGGTGATTTCGTGAATCTTTCATCTACTTTGATTGTAATGTTTGATAAGTTCTACTTGATCTATTATTTTCTAGTGAAATACGGTAGTGTTGGACCCTTGCTACTTCCACAACCATCTACCAATAACTTCGTTGATAATCCACATCTTTCTAGGCTTCCTTTTAAATATGATATATTCTCTTATTTTTTCTAGATTGGATGATATTTGTTTTATAGTCTTCCATTCTTATTCTTCCACTATTTTTCCTTTCTTCTTTTCGACAACACCTGCATTGGCTCCCTCACTCTTTTTTTTGTCCGCATTGTCCATTCTTCTATGATTCATTCTTATTTTCAACATTATATCTTTTTCTCCTTTCCTCCATGCTTTGATTTTCCACATTTATTTTCCTTGTCAACTTAATCTCCTTTCTAATTTATCTAGATTTCTCGTTATCTCCCTTTTCCGTTGGTGTTCATGATTTGACGATACATTACTCCTTTATTCTATCCCATTATAGTTATTTTGTGTCTACATAGATTGATCACATCTTTTTTAGGGATTCCTTTTGGAGATCTCCCCTTTCCATTTTTCATACCTTGGATGCCTAACCCCCTCTCACAAAGTTGACACCTAGGAGATAGTGTCACAAGTTATAATTAAATTTTCATTATTCTTTATAGTATCCTTTCCTAAATTAAAATTTTAATTTTAGTTTCTAATTTCCTTATTACTACCTAGCTAAAGTCCCAATAATGGAACCAATGTTAGTAAGAAAAATGTGGGATCATAGAGTAGATTTATGTACCCTACAATTCTCTATGTATTGTATTCATACCCTAGGCTTAGTAGTAGGAGAGGAATTATGTTAAGTTTTAATGTATAGTCAAACAAGGTATCAAGATAACCTATAAATCAAAATTAAATGGTAATCCATAATATTGTAGATAGTCATTGGAAAAAAATAATACATAGATATATCTTATATTACATTTTATTTATTCCATTAGATATCCCTATACATCATACATCTATCTACATATTATCATCTTTCTATATATCTCCTATGGTATATGTTAGATAGATTCTCTTACTCCTTTCTATCCTCTTCTTTGTTACATTATATTCTACTCTTTACATATATTTTTAATGGGACATGTCCCTTAAAAAATGCATGTCTTCCTAGAGGTGACTTTTTAGTTAGGAGCTCTGTGACCCTCTTGTGGTGATTTGTAGTAGGTTTTCTTACTCTGCATCTTCTCTCTATGGCTTTCCCTATTGATAGGGCAAAAGTAGCTTGACTAAATTTTTAGTTTCATTTCAACTCTTAGATTCTCAATTTTAGTTAATTGAAGTTATTGTAGCATTTTAAAAGTAATTAGGGGTGTAAGACAAGAATACCATGTGTGTCACTTCCTCTTTGTGATAATTGTAGAAGTTCTTTAAAGATTTATCAATGCTAAATCATGTTTGGGTTTTTAGCAAGGTATTTGTATTGTCATGAATTTAGATCCTATTACTCATTAGTATTTCACACATGACACTGGTTTATATGGGGAAGCCTAGAGGGATGAAGTTTTTCCATCAAAATAACTCTTGATTGTTATATCTCTTTTCTTAGAAAAATCTAATATGTTCTTTTTTCACACTAGGAGAGTGTTTAAATAAGAATTGTAGAGTTCTTAGGATTTAATATTGATATTATTTTGAGCAAATATCTGGTGGCCCTATTGTTCAAAGGTATAATAAGAACAAGACTATGGAATGATAACTTTTGAGCTTGTAAAATCAAATTAGAGACATGTGTGACGGTTATTGGTTGACTTTGACGAGAAAGATAATGATAATAAAGGTTGTTCTCTCAAAAATTCCAATCTAATTGATGTCCTACCTTCATCTAATAAAAAATTCCATGGGTAATATTGATGGTGTTTTGAAGAGATTACTATGGGAAAACTCTAAGAACAATGAAAGAATTCATTTGTTGAGTTGTGACATAGTTAGAAAATGTAAAATGATGGTGGTATAGGCATTTAATTCTCTTCAACTTATAATACTATGCTAGGGGCAAAAATAATTTGGAGAATGTTTGACAATATTTCAAGACCTTTAAACAAATTTATTCCAGTGAAATATTCGGATAATGAGGGCCCAAGTAATCTTTTAACAGATGCTAATCCCCCAATCAACTTACACATTTGGGAATCTATGATGAATTATAGACATCTTATAATTGATCACTTATCATTTGTCATAAAAAATGGTAACACTATAAATACTTGGGTAGACCTTTTGAATGGGTTTGGGTGCCTTGTACATTTTCCAAAATTTAGTGATGGCAAGGAAATAATGATGTGTGGAGAAACAAAATTATGAAGTATGTTGTTAAACAAGTTGGGGTCAAACATACTTAATGAGGCTGTAGATATCTTTGTGAGGCACCTATTTCTTTTGTGACGAAAAATAAAACATTCACATGAATTGGAAGGATAGAATATTTAAAATCCCCTGCAAAGGACATAATCAAGATACTATCAGGTTAAACTTGGTTGCGATATTCAAAACACTTTTCCTATAGATCCTTCATGATCATTGAATATTTGATGGAAGTAAATATTCTACCAAGAGTGGGCGCTTTTTCTTGTACTATTCTTCATAAATAGATTTAAATTGATAAAAATTGAACTTGATCACTATCTTTGGTTCCTCAAGATACCCATTGTGTATAAATGTAGATGAGATGATTAACCATCTCTTATTGTGGTGCCTTTTTTGTAGACAATGTTGGTGTTGGCTATTTGAGCATTTCGGTTAGCTTGGAGCCCTTCAATAGTATTTATTAGTGGTTGTTAGTGGATGACCATGCTTACATAACAATTCTATGAGGGTTGTGCTATGGAAGGCGAGTCCTTCCATGATCATTTGCCAAATTTTGAAGGAGAGCAACTATAGAATTTTTGAAGATATGCATTCACAAGTTGGAGAAATCATTGAAAAAAATGAACTTGGGATGAGTGAGTTCCTAAAAATTTAATGTTGAAATTTAAACAATGGTTTCACCAATTGAGACAATGAATGATGAAGATATAAACTCTATTAAAATCTCCTATGAATCATTTCCCTAACGATTTTCATATAAGCTCTTGACCATAAATAAAAATAGCAAAATGGATATTTATCGCCACCCACAACACCTACCCGCCTCCCTGTTGTCCCTTTACATCCCTCCTCTCCCCCAAATGAAGTATTAAATTTTTTTTTTTTATGGGCATTCTTGTAGGAATCGAAGAGTCATTAGTGCTAGTTACATTAACAAGAATGATGTGGTTACTCTTTTATAGACAATATCAAAAAATTCCTTACGTGACTCAAATAATAATCTCAAATTCAGTCTTCTTATATGACTCAAGTTGTGTGAACAAAAGAGCCTCAAAAGACAAGTCAATGATTTGTGAAAAATATTAAATCTTAAAAGGTTCAAAATTAGAAATAAAAAAAATTATTAAATGTGATTTGCCCAATCCTTGACAAGATGGAAGACTTCTTATTAAGGCATACATTTTGGGAATCAAATAAAGTTTTACTTTCTTGTTAGCCATGTTATTGAGTAGAAAGATGCATACCAGTGTATAGTTGGTAGAATATGTGTTTAAATTTAACCACGATTCTAAGACAATGGAGAGCAAGACAATCCTTAACTATCATGAATGCAGATTTATCATTGCAATAATTGAAAATAAATTCTTCGAAGATGGTCGCATTCACAATAATAATGTTTTAATGGAGAAGTTCATGGCAAATTTTATTGCTATCTTTGTAGGGAAGCTGCAAAAATCAAGTATATTCACTATTTTTAATGTCATTTCAAACTACGACAAAAGAGTGGTGGCATGTACTAATTGTCTCATATAGATAGTAGCATATGCATAAATAAAGAGAAAATAATAATGTTAGCATTTGAAGGAGAATATATAATAATGTTGTTATAAAGTCTATAATTCTACATAGTCTAGAATTTCAAGCATGGGTTTAATATTTTATATGGTTGGAATTTCAGTAATAATCACATGGGTATGGATGGTATAGATTTAATACTTTATATTGTTCAAATTTCAACAATAATAATCATATGAGTATAGGTCTAGTATGGTCAAAACTTCAATAACAATCATATGGGTATAGGTCTAGTATTTTATATAGTCTGAATTTCAAAAACAATCAGATAGGTATGATTCCAATACTTTATAGGTTACAATACTTCAACATCAATCACATAGAGGTATGATTTCAATACTTTATATTGTCCAAATTTCAACAATAATCATATGAGTATAAGTTCGATATGGTCAAAACTTCAATAACAATCATATGGGTATAGGTCTAGTATTTTATATAATCTAAATTTCAACAACAGTCAAATAGTTGTGACTCTAATACTTTATATGTTACAATACTTCAACAACAATCACATAGAGGTATGATTTCAATACTTTATATTGTCCAAATTTCAACAATAATCATATGAGTATAGGTCTGGTATGGTCAAAACTTCAATAACAATCATATGGGTATAGGTCTAGTATTTTATATAGTCTAAATTTCAACAACAATCAGATAGGTATGATTCCAATACTTTATATGTTACAATACTTCAACATCAATCATATAGAGGTATGATTTCAATACTTCATATTGTCCAAACTTCAACAATAATCATATGAGTATAGGTCTAGTACTTTATATGGTCCAAACCTCAATAGCAATCATATGAGCATAGGTCTAGTACTTTATATGGTCCTAATTTCAACAAAAATCACATATGTATGATTCCAATACTTTATATGTTGCAACGTTAATCAAATGGAGGTATGATTCCAATACTTTATATTGTCCAAAAGGTCTAGTATTTTATGTAGCCCAAACCTTAATAACAATCATAAGAGTATAGGTCTAGTACTTTATATGATCCAAACCTCAACAACAATCACATGGGTATGTTTCCAGTTCTTTATCTGTTCCATTACTTTAACAACAATCACATGGGTATTGCTAGTAGTTGAAGACAACAACCAACATTCCATACAAAACCATAACATATTTATGTACATATGTATTTCAATTTTTCAAATGAGATTAATTAATTTTGTATTCATTCTACACATCTAAATTATTTTGAGCTTTGCCTTATTCTAGGTAAGAGGATTTTTTCTTCTTCTATCAAAATTTTAAACAATGCATATAATAGTTGAATGGTCATGTCATAATATTTTTGAGTTGGTAATTTTTTGTTGTTATATCATATTTGTAAAAATGAAGTATTGGTATATTTTAAAAATATTTTTATATATCACATGAAAAAATGATATTAGAAAGTTTAATATTTGCATAGTTGAATGATCATAAATGAACTAAATGGTCATAAATGAGTTGAATGCAAATAGTAAATTTTTAAAAAATTCTAGATGCTTTGTTTCCATTAATTATTATGGATATGACTTGAAAATAGATGTTTATTTTTTAAAAGAAATACATTATTTTGTAAAAGTAAAAAGGTTGATATTTTTAATATTAAAAAGAAAAAAATATCATTAAATCTTCTCTTTTATTTTTTATCATCATTAATAATTCTATACATCACTTCGTGCCTTTGACATAAGAAAAGCTTTAAGCTTTCACATTTATTGTGGATTTTTTAGCTATTCATTTTTATGGCCTCAAATGACTTCAACCTAGTAGTTCATGCTAGTGTTGATGGTCAAGCAACTCTACACAATGGCATCATCGAGTAAGCATCCCTAGAAATTTATTCCTGAAAGTCTTTCACAAAGTAAGCACTTTGATTTTCTTGTGGATGTAGTTTTTACTTCATCACTGATTTTGATAATATTTCGAAGTGGTTAGATAATTTCACTTTGATAGGGCATTTTTCAGGAGAAGTCCCCTACAAAGCATGCTTTGGGACAAGATTAACAGGCATTGAGACTTACATGGGGTTTGGTTTGACACTCTTCAAAACCTTACTAAAGGATTCTTTCTCTTTAACTTTTCTAAGGCTAGCCATGTTAAGGCCATTCTCAAGCATGCCTTGTTGTATGTATGTGTGGCTCTATTAGCCTTTCAATTGTAGACATGTGCTTTTGCTATTCCTAATGAGAAAATGCTTCATGTTTCAATTTGACTCGAGCTCCCTGGTCTACTACTTCCTTGTTGGAACTTTTAACCACAATTGTTGTTTCCCTTGGGATGGTCATATATGCTGAGCCTAATAGGTTTTATCAATCTCACCCATAGATACATGTCTATGTTGAGATTGGTTTGTCCAAGGATTTGAAAGAATCTGTGGACATTATGATTGGTCATTTTTACCACATCCATTGTTTGATATACCTCAATTTTTGCCACTCTTATTTTTGTTAGCAATTTGCTAAAAACAAGATTAAGGATTTGACACAGTTAAGGTTGGAGGGTCTAGAATGTATTGTCCAACCTTGCAACCAGAGTATGCACAAAGAAAACTAGGAAATTGAATGCTAACAAAAGTAAGAGTTTTAATATCTAATGCGGAAACTTACATGCCCATAGGCCTTCACAAGATCAACACATTTGGCTCATTGGCACTACACGTTGGCACATAGGTCACCATGGGCTTATTACAAAGAAAATGCTTAAACAAAAGTCTTCTAGAACTACCTTACTTTACTATTGCTCCCTAACCACTCCCTAGCTATTGTTGATTCTTTTCAAAGACTCTCCAGGTGCTTATATATCACTTCCAAACATGAGGCATTCATGTTGGCTTCCATTGGGTCTAGGTCCAATTGTATCCTATGTATCAACTTTAGATAATTGAATATGGCCCAAACGAGATTTAGATGGGTGAGGACCCATCTGGGTGTTTTTTAGCCTCATATCCATCGTGTGAAATGCTCCATAGACTCTACAAGGATTGGGAAAGCCTCACATGCTTCCATCTTTGGGTCTAGTCCATGGCATTTCAAGACACTCCTATGTCAGACCCTTAGGGTTATTTAAGAAGTGTGCCCAACACGTTGCCATGTGTTCCCCAAACCAATCCAATTCAGTGTCTGATACCCATGTTGCATCTTCTATGGGTTTGTTCCTCCACTTAGCCAAATACTCCTTATACTCCTTGTTTTGTGTGTGTGTCTAATTCGACTATCCAAGATCTATTTGATTCGCTCTAATTGTATTTGTGGTAGCTGATTCTAAAATGATGCCTTTATGTCATCCTCCATGGTTTGTTCCCCGTGAAATTGGTAGACATTCACAATGTTGAAGATTGGTGAAATGTCATCACCTTTTGATAGCTATACTTCATAGGCATTTTTAGAGTCAAATTTTTGAATGATCTAACAAGGCCCAAACTTCTTCATCTTCAACTTACTATATGTACCTACTGAAAACCTCTCCTTTTAGAGGTGAACCATGACTTCATATCCCACCTCAAACTCCTTCCACAGTCTTTTCTTTGAATCAACCTGTTCCTTATATTTGTTGTTTGTGGTTTTCATATGTTGTTGAGATTCCTGATTAGATTCACCTGGTTAGGGTTTGATTCCCTCTTTCTAAGTTGAATTGTGAAAATGCAAAAATTGGAGTTAGGTGATTATTGAAAGAATCAAGCATAAACACTGAGCTACAGTCATTGTACCGAGACACCCGTTGGAGTATAAAATACATCAGTTAAAATAAAAAAAAACTTTATCACTCAAAAATTCTCAAGCCAGTACAAACTTCATGTTATTCTGTCCATATAATTTTCCCACTACTATCCACATGGCCAAATATGATGCCGCATTAGCTTGCATTTTTGTGGTGTCCAAAATGGTCCCAAATTGGGATAAGACCAATCAATGTGCACTAAGTCATGTTTACTTGTGTGCTGATGTGGAATCATATGATTGGTTGCTTTTTGAATTTTAGAGGTACTTTTTTGGGGGATAAGCATTCACATGATATTTTTAGGACACCACTATTGGTCCCAATTTGTCCAACTACCATAACATATATTGATACCCCTATCACCTATTGATCCCTCTCTCGACTCATTACAAAAACAAAGAAAAAAGACCGAAATGATGAGAACGTGTACACATTTTTCTTAATGGAAACAAATCTTTATATGATGTTCCAACACTTGTGAAGATTGCAAATTGTCAGAAATCATGAACATAGAAAATCCAACTTGATAAAGCTTAATGTCAATGGTGACACCAAAATAGTATGCTCTGTCGATTGTATGAATATGCATGTGGTGTGGAATAATAAATCAGGATTGTACGATATTTTCTTTTTTGATTTCATCTAATCTTGTTCGTACATTTGTCTTTTTTTTTTAGTGGACTAGGAAATAAATAAAATTTATCCTTATTTGCCGCCACTCTTTGTGGGGCACCACACTATTTGTTTGATCTGCTAAAGTTTCTGAACCTGAATTTCCGTGTTGTTTTTGTGGTACCGCATTTCCAGTTCGGGGCAGAAAAAGTATATACATGCATGTATATATGTCCTCTCTCTTTTTTATATATATGTATGTCCTCTTTTTTTATATATATATATATGTCCTCTTTTTCCGGTAGGCCACATTTTAGTATTTTATCAACTATTGAGTCTATAGTAAGACTAGAGTATATTTCTCTCATAATGCTTCTAGCTTCACTTTCAAGATATCCAAATTAAGACTCACCTCTTCTTTTTTTTATGTATTACGCGTTGACAAAATTAGCTTCTTGGTAATTGTCAAAAGTATTTTAGTAATATATAAAAGAGTTGTTTTGTCGGATGCATAAACATAGTTCATGTGTTACGTCGACTCTTCTATAAGGATCAAAACATGGAAGATTTATCTTAAGAAAGCTAACTAAAATCAAATTGAAATAATAATTCTTACATTTAATATTTGAGCACTTTCATACTAATTACTCAGAACATCATTCTCCTTGAATTTGGAGAATGAATTTGGTACTACCCAATTCATTTTTGTTTTGATATTCACTGTGGTAACTATAATACACACACGCTTAGATGCATTGCTAATAAGTTAGTTGATTTCTTTTAATACTCGTATGAAAAATTAAAATCATCTATACAATTAGCATAATATGGGATTTACATTGGCTAGTATACCAAGGATTCTACTCTACTATACCTGGAATGTATTAACATGGACAAATTTTTTTGACATATATATTTTTTAATTGACACACTACATCTTTCTAAATTTGAGATAAATAGGGGTATTAGAGACGAGATCTATAGATCCTAGCTACAATTCAAAATGGTTAAAGAGCCTTGAGAACCTATTTTGTGAACCTTTAGCACTACTACAATACACAACATTCATAAATGAGGATGGGATCATCCGGTCATTAGGTTACATTAAAGATTTAATTATATTGTATTTTGAGAGTCCCTTTGATATAGTTTAGAATGTGTTCACACGCCTTCCACATAGAAATGAAGATGTAACCTAAAACAAATAAATATGTTTTTTAGATGCTTTCCATTGTATTAGATTAGGGGATGATTTTTTTGTCTCTTCAAATAATTTAATAGCTCTCTCCAAATTTTCATGGCTTATAAAGATTAGAATCTTGCTTCAATTTTTTCATTCAAGAGATATTTGGTCTTCACCAACATCTATGTAAAGACTCTACTTCTATAAATCTCTACAATTTAAGGATTGCTTCTTTCATTCACCTTGTTTCTTCTCATGAAATGCTTATAGATGTGACAAGATTTGCAAGATATTAAAGCATATGATTTATTTTCATATTATTTCTCTTTAAAATAGTACACACCTTTTTTTTGTCTCTTTTGGCTTTTAAAAGTTTCAATTGCTCTCTGTATTCCTATTCTTTTTATTATAATTTTGTAGAGCAATTAGATAATTTTGGCATTTACTACAAATTAAAATCATGATTGTTATTGTTTGTAACCCTCATTCTAATATGTAGAATTGGTAGTAGTTAGTATTATCTTGAGCAACCCTGCTTTATAAGTCACACCATATGTTAAATAAGAATAAATGAGAACATCCCAAATGCATGGGACAATAGTAGTTATATTTAACTAGAATCTATATATTGTTATTTCTCAACAATTATAATCAGATCTTACATATTATAATTCAATTTTATTCTCTATCAGGAGGTATATTTCATCAATTATTGTCTAGAGTAAGAAAATGGTATATTTCGTTCATAATACTTCTAGCTTCACTTTCAAGATATCTAAACTAACATATACCTCTTTTTCTTATGTGTTACATCTATTCTTTTATAGGCAACAATCTTATGTGTTACATCTATTCTTTTATAGGCAACGACTATTCTCCATACAAAACAAAACCTGATCAAAAACACAAATTTGCATAGCACAATTGTTTTTCAAGGGAATTTTTACATTTTTATAGCATTGAGAAGGTAGCTTAAGAGGATCGAACCACTAGAAATTGCGTAAAAAACCATTGTGATTTGCAAATTTTGTGCTTTTGATCAGGTGTTGTTTTGTATGGAGAATAAACGGCTACATGAGATCAAAATATGGAAGATTTACCATAAGAATGTTGGCATTAGGTTGTCATTGATGTCAACTAGTATAGAATGATCACCGGTGAAGAGTAATGATGACTGGTAAGTAATGATGATCAATGCATGAAATTAGATACATCAAGTTGTTATGTGATCTCAACCGGTATGGTGGGTGTTGATTGTGATGAAGAGGTGGAATGTTACAAGAATTACATCAACAATGGAGGTGAAGTGTGTGCAGGACATCGATATAAAGGACACATTGCATTAGCTGAAAAAAAAGGTATATTACCGGTATACTTGAAGTGCAACATCTACCAGTTAGCAGGATCTCATGCAAACAAGCAAGAAAATAGTTCAACCGGTAAATAGACAAATTGAAAGGACCAATATAGTTGATGGCAAGCCAAGTGGATCCACTGATAGGGAAGAAGATAACAGGTATAAAGGAGAACTGGTTAGGCTATACCCGTAAGGTGTGTTGAATCGGTAGTGAGTCTTAGTCGATGAATGGATTCAAACCGACATGGCAAGTTTGAAGATCAAGCAAAATGACTCAACAGTCTGAGAAAAGGTAGATGTTGACAAGGATGACATGTGGCAAGCTTGTAGAGGTCAATGGAATAGTCATCGACGTAGTAGGAAATGAGTAAGTTGACATTAATTGAAAAAACCCACAAATCACAGATCAATGATAGAAAGTTGCAGCTCAAGGAAGATAGAGAGATAGGTGATTGATCTAGTCGTGCAGGATGATCTTATCCTTATGCATAATGGTCAAAGGTAACAACTGAGCCATTAATAGCATTAGATAGAGAAAGCCTGAAAAACCAGTTGCAAATGTCTAAAAACAGAAAACGTGTGTTGGTAGATGAGGATATGGCGGTGTTGATTGATGTGATGCAGATTGTCGTTCCAAGAAATGAATATCCGATTAGATTGGATGCAGATTGTGTTGGTGGTAGAAAACCCTAACACGCCATCACTTGAATGATGTTTTTGGTGGGAAACTTGAGATTTAAATATGTTGAATGAAGACTAGATTGATTGATGTTGGATGCGAGTTGAGAGAGAAGTGTGAGATTGAGCAAGAAGAGAGAGATCAATTTGAGAGACATTTCACTGAGAATCAGAGTGTTGAAGTATTAGTAGGGTAAACTGATAAGCGGTCTTTACCGACAGTGACAAAGCAATCAATGAACTGAAACATAGTTATCAATCGAGTATATCAACAAGTGTGTACCAGTAGGAAATCATCTATGAGATTGTTATTGTGCAAGGAGAGAATCAGAGAAAGAGAAGAAAGGAAGAAGGAGACCGGTAAGAATCAGAGAAAGAAACTGAACAACCAGTAGTGAAAGAACCGATGTAGTAGAGAATAGAGTTACCGACAGACAAAAGTTGATCAGGTGTTGCAAAACTCATTTTCAACAAGGTGCTCTCATAGTATTTAATTGTATTTCATTGTATCACATCAAGTCCATGCTTGGTGTAGGGGTTGGTGCTCCTTATGTCGGTGCCCTAAATCAACAGGGGTTGGTGCTCCTTGGGTTGGTGCCCTAAATCATTGTAATCTGTTGTTTCATTGTGAGGCTGGATTGGAGTAGTAGACTCCAGCAACATTTCTCACCGAGGTTTTTCCCATGTAGGTTTTTCCTCATACATCTGGTGTTGTGGGATATGAATTTGTGTGTTTGCCTCTTTTGATATCCATATTTGTCTTATCGGTTTGATTGTTTAGTGCTTAGGGTGATAACCGGTATTCCTAGGTTGTTTAAAAGGAAAAGAATTTAGGAACCACTGATTCACCCCCCTCTCAGTGGTACTTGTGGTCAACAAAGAAAGGTAACTAAAATCAAATTTAAATAGTATTTTTCACATTTAATGCTTGAGCACATTCATGCTAATTACTGAAGACATGATTGTCCTTGAATTTAGTACTACCTAATTTATCATTGTTGTAATATTCATAGTGGTAACTATAATACACACATGCTTAGATGCATTGCCAATAATTTAGTTGATTTCTTTAAATAACCATATCAAACATTAAAATCTCTATACAATTAGCTTAATGTGGGATTCACTTTGGCTAGTATACCAAGGATTATACTCTACTAGGCCTTGAATGGTTAGAGCCTTGAGAACCTATTTTGTGAACCTTTAGCACTACTACAATACACATCATTTATAAATGAGGATGGGATCATCCAATATTTAGGTTACATTAAAGATTCAATTATATTGTATTTTGAGAGTCCCTTTAGTATAGTTTACAATGTGTTCGCACCCCTTCCACATAGAAGCAAGGATGTAACCTAAAACAAAAAATAATTTTGTTTTCAGATGCTATCCATACTATTAGATTAGGGGGTGATTCATTTGCCTCTTAAAATACTTCAATAACTCTCTCCAAACCTTCATAGCTTAAAAAGATTAGAGATGCTTGAATTTTTTTCTATCAAGAGATATTTGGTCTTCACCAACATCTATGTAAAAGATTCACTTCCATAACTCTTTACACTTAGAGGATTGCTTCTTTCATTCACCTTGTTTCTTCTCATGAGATTCTTATATATGTGACAAGATGTGTGAGATATTAAAGCATATGATTTATTTTCATATTATATCTATATAAAATACTGTACAACTTTTTTTTCTCTTTTGAATTTTCAAAGTTTGAATTGCACTCCCTATTCCCTAATATTTAGTATAATTTTATCAATCGATCAATGAGATAAGTTTGACATTTACTAAAAATTAAAATTATTATTGTTATTGTTTGCAAATCCTATATTAATATGCATAGTTGGTAATAGTTAGTATTTGCTTGAGCACGCATTCTTTGTAACTCACATCATATGTTAAATTAGAATAAATGTGATTATCCCAAATGAATGGGACAATAGTAGTTATCTTTAATTAGAATATAGACATTTTTTATTTGTCAACAATTGTAATTAGATCTTGGATACTATAACTAGATTTTATTCTCTCTTAGGAGGTTAACTCTCTTGAGTATTTTATTGGTCTTATTTTATGTGTATATATTTGTATTATCATTATTTTTTGTAGGTTCCTTGTAAATGGTATCAAATCATTTTTTGGTTGAATATCTTACTACAAAATATAAAATTAGTGGCTTACTACAACTACCCAAGGTATTCTCTCACCTCACTCTTAAAAGGATCTTGATGACAAGAAAGTGATGGCAAGCAAGCATTGGCTATGATTGATCCTGGGTATAGTATTTTTGCAGTTATTTTCATTTTCAATAGCATAATGGTATAATCTTTGATTTGTCTTGAGAGAATCACAATGTTACATCACTCCAACATGAGAGGTACAAAGGAAAACTTCTTTCATTCTCAAAGGTAAAAAAGTACTTTGATGCTGAATTGAATGTTAAAGTTGCTCACTCCCATTATCTTTATTTGGCAAAGATCCGTAAAAAGGATCAAATAATATTACTTGTTTAACATATTGAAGAAATTTTAAAATAGATCAATGGGGAAGATGGTTAATCAAATCAAATTGTCATTCCTATTTAAATTCACATGATCTAAAGAAATGCTTAAAAAATGTCTCAGTTTAATTTACCTATTTTGTTACAATAATACATGGAATAAGTGTTCCATTTTACCTACATGAATGAATTTTTTTAATAGTGAGAATGTGTAATAAATAGTACAATATGTATGTATTTTTAATTAGAATTTTTTGTTATATTTTATAAATAAAAAAAATATAACTTGGTTTATCAGAAAAGGTAGTTGATTAAAAAATATATATTTTGAATGTTTGCACAATATATTATAATCAAAGTTATTAAAATATAAAGATACAAGCATATTAAGCACATGCTACTATTGTTGGCCATTTGGTGGAATTGATTATGTGTTGCATTAATGTTTTGTCATTGATGTCAACACTAGTTGTTTTGGATGCTTTACTGACACCCTTCCGGTCTTGGTAGGATGTGTGGTTTCTGGTTGGTTTGGATACAACATGATCCAGTATGTTTGGTTATGGAATTGGCTTATTCATGTTCATATTCAGTCAATTGGTTTTGATCTAGTGATTATATGTTATCCTGTTTTCTTAGAAGCTTGGTTTGTGGTTCGACGAGGGTTTCACCATCAGAGCTTTATTGAAGATCTTTGATGATATGCATAAGTGGTGTTGGTGCAACTTCCGGTATGGATTCAGGATGCTGATGGTGATCATTTTCAAGACCATAGTTCATAAGGTGTCATATTGTTGTTCACCCTTAGTTGTAATTTGTTTAAGGTATATACAATTGTGTGAACTGCCTCTTTCCAATAGACATCAGGCATATTAGCTTCATTTAACATTGTTCTTGTCATTTCCTTGATTGTTATGTTTTTCCTTTCTACAACACCATTTGTTGTGGTGTCCTAGAGGCAAAATATTGTCTTCTAATTCCATGCCTCTCACAGTAGTCGTCAAACTCATTTGATGTAAACTCACCTCAATGGTCTGATCTTAAAAACTTCAGCTTGCATCCACTTTCCTTTTCAACCATATTTTTGAATATTTTGAATCTTTTAAATGCCTATGACTTGTCTTGCAAAAGGTGACCCATGTCATTCTTGAAAAGTCATCTATAAGCAACATAAAGTATGTTTCTCCATTTAGTGCTCTTGTCCTAGTTGGCCCACACAAGTTAGTATGAACACATTCTAGTGGCTTTGTAGTTGATTATTCTTAAGTCTTGAAGCTTACTTTAGTTTGATTCCCTCTTTGGCACTCATCACATAAGGTGCTTGCAGGTTTGATAATATATGGTATGTGCCTTACATATCCTTTCTTGCTCACTTTGACCAAATTGTCAAAATTAATGTGTCCTAACCTTCTATGCCACAACCAACTCTCATCAACTTGTCCCATCATGCATTGATACTCAAAACACTCCTTAAGGTTATATACATTGCCATTTGTTCTTTTGCCTTTAGCAACAAGATGACCACTGCTTTCTTTTTTTATTTCGCAACCCTTGGAATCAAATGTAAACTTATATCCTTTTTTCACACATTTGACTCACACTTAGCATATTGTGTTTTAGACCTTTCACATAATAAACATCATGAGATTTTAGCTTTCCATCAATGTTTAGTGTACCTTTACCCTTGATTTTTATTGATAAGTTCTCCAAACATTACTAAGCCTCCATTTCAATCTTCAAGCTTAATAAATTTCTTCTTATCATCAGTCATGTGGTTGGAGCAGCCACTGTCTACTACCCATAAAATTTTCCTTTCAACATTCAGGGCATTTTTAACAATCAAACTTGACTCAACCTTGTCCTTCTCCTTATCTACCCAAACTTGTTTTGATTCTTTATTGCTCTCTATTGTTGTTTCTTGATCTGAATCATTTCTTGGTTCCAAGGTTGACACTACCTTATTTTGCTTAGCAGTCCTTAGATTACAATGTTTTGCAATGTGGCCCAAGTTTTGACAATAATAGAATTTAACATTTGCATTGAATGATGAATTTGAAAAACTATTATAGGACTGAGATACATTTCTCCTACATTCATAACTCCTATGACCATACCCATTACAATGATAAAAAATTACATTCATATCCCTAAGAGAAGCAAATTGATTTCTACTTTTAAAACATGGTGGAGACCTATGCATAAGCTTACACTAAACAATTCTATGACCACAAGTATTACATTTATAGAAGTAACCATGGAATTGAGGTACATACCAATAATTGTTGAAGTTGTTTCTTATTGGTCTCCTTGGAGTAGCATAGTTCGGTCTTCTTGAGCTCTTCCTTCTTATATCCTTGACCTTTATGAATCCTCCATCATCAACATTGGATTTTCTTTTGGGATCAACATGTTGGTTCATTGACTGATTCTTTGTAGCAACAACATATGTCTTCTTCTCATTGGGTTTGCTGACTGTGAATGTTTGTTTGACTTCACTTTCACTTGAAGAGGTGATGTGTATCTCCTTGCCTAATGAATCTTTACTATTAGAACATTGTTCCTTCTCAAATCCAACACCACTGATGTCCATGTTGTTCTTTTGCTTACTTAACATTTTGTCTAATGCTTTAGTGCTGCCACCATACTTAATCCTCATGATGAGTTTATCCTTATTCTTTTCCAATTTCTTTTTTAGATTTACAAGGTTTTCTTCCATTTTTTTACACTCCTTATTCTTCCTTTACAAATCTGATTTTGTTACTTCATACATCCTTTTTGCTTCTTCCAACTGGATTCTTAAATCATAAATTATTTTCTTTGACTCCTCAAGAGATTTGTTTAGTTGTTCTTGTTCTTTAACAATAGTATTCTTGTACTTTTTATATTCTTTTCTCTTTTCTAAGTTCTTCTAATGCACTTACAAGTTCACCTCGAAGGTCTACTTCAGCTTCAATTTCCTCTTCTTCATCATCAATAATATGTTCATCAAATAACTCTCCTTGTGCCATAAAGAGATTGACTTATCTTTCACCTTCATTGAAACAATCTTTAGAGACACTTTCTTCATCAGAGGCATCATCTTCAAATGTGTAAAGACTGCTCTTTCTCCTAAAATTTCTTCTCCTTGTCTTATAAGGATTCTTCATATTTTCTGTTCTAAAAACCTTTATGTTTTTCTTTTCATCTTCATCATTTTCTCCATAAGGGAACTTAGATGCAAAGTGTCCAATCTTGCAACAGTTGAAACATTTGAAAGGTTGCTTACCTTTGTACTTCCCTAAACCTCTTTTGAGCTTCCTTACAAAGTTTGCTACAAAAATATCAGTCATTTTCATCCTCATTTGTAGCTTGTTCCTTTCCTTTCTATGTGGTATTGAAGGTAGCCTCTCTCTTTGAAGGTTCAACACTTACTTGTCCTCATCTCATAGGTTGATAGAGAACCAAACAATTCATCCATAGAGAAAGCTTTTAGATCTTTGGCTTCCTCAATAGCAGACACTTTTGTGTCATACCTTGTAGTTAATCATCTAAAGACCTTTTTTATAGTAACTTCATCTGTGACATCTTCTCCAAGTCCTCTTATTATTCTCACAATCTCATCCACTCTTTGTAGATAGTCAGTTATCTTCTCTTCTTCTTTCATTTTCAAATTGAGCACTTAAATTTTGCAGTTTGGCTTCTTTCACTTTGGTATCTCCTTCATATATACTTTGTAGCTTATCCCATGTTGCTTTTATAGAAGTGTAGTGCATGACTTTGGCAAAATTTGTATTAGACAAAACACTTAAGATAGCATTCTTAGCTTTTTCATTGTTCTCATATTGCCATTTAGTATTAGGATTAGTAGGAGGAGTGGATGGAACTGTATATTCATTCTTTATTGACATCCAAACATCAAACCCAAGGGAATATAAGTATGTCTCCATTATTCTACTCCAAAAGGCATATTTTGTGCCATCAAACATAGGTGCTTTGGAGGAGGACTCATTTCTAGCTATTGTGTTCACAAGATAGGATCTACCCAAGCTAGAGGAAGATTTTCACTAAGGGAACCTAGGGCTTTGATACCAATTGAAGAACATAGATGGACATTAAGAGGGGGGTGAATCAGTGTATTTATAAAAAAATTCTAAACTAAGTGTAGATATTAAGAATTTAATTTAAATGAGAACACACACACACAAAAGAAACTATCCACAACACAAGATTTAGGAGGAAAACTCACAGTGGGAAAAACCTCGGTGAGAAATGCTTCTGGAGTCTACTGCTCAAATCCAACCTCATAATGAATGATAGATTACAATGTTTAGGGAACCAACCCAAGGAGCACAAACCCCTAAAATTTGGGGCACCAACCCAAGGAGTACCAACCCCTACTTTTATTAGCATCTACCCCTGCTCTGAGCACCCACTTAGTGATTTACAATGATTATCAAACTTTACAATGCAGTGATGAAACCTTGTTACAAATGAGTTCTGTAATACTTACAAATTTCTCGTATCTTGAGAATGAATTTCTTTGCCCACTGAAATTCTTCCTCTGTTTCTTCTTCTTCCTCTGTTTGGTCATCTTCTTCTCTCTGCTGCAACTTCACCTTGCAAAATACTATGTCCTTTCTCTCTCTACTTTTGTAGACTGCTCTGTTTTCTCTCGGTAGCAACAACACACTTTCTACTCTGCACCCTCTACAACAATCTAGTTTAGAATTCTTTATTTACACCTCTATCTTTGTCTCAATAGCTACACCTACCAAAAATGTCAAATCTCATCACACTTGCTACTGGTTTCAAAAAACTTTGTACACCTTTGATTTTTTCCTCCAATGCAGAATTTTATTATTTTATTCAAGTCGGTTGTCTTGGAGATGTACACCTCTGGAGATTTTATTCTTTGTCCTGAATATGATTTTAGATTTGCCGCATGTGTTAAATGCATCATGTTTGTCTTTGGATCATTCTCTATACTTAGATTACTAAGTTTAGTAATCTTTCTTTGCCCAAAACAATCTGGAATCCTTCCTCGAGCCACACAACTAGCTGACAACTCGGTCACAATTAATGCATTCTCCATCCTCTATCGACCTACCCTAAAAGGATAGACAAATACCTCCATTAAAGAAACCCTTAATTTGTAGTTGTCAACACACTCTATTAATAGATGAATCATATTCTCCTTCCCCTGCGTGCAATCCACAAGCACCACATCCTCAAAATGGTGTTCAAATTAGTTTGTCAAACCATGGTCAACTACCACATTGATTATCATCTTTACCGACATGCAAAATGTGCATCACAATCTTCACATTTGGCATTCAAGTTGCTTGATCAACATTGGTCAACCATAGTCAACCTGCCACGTGGACTATTGAACTGCACAGAGCCATTGAACTCCATACTATGACTAAATTTTGTGCTATGCATATCTCAAATATGCCTGCAGGATGGTGGGAGCCACTAACTACTTTCTCTTCATTAGCCCACATCATCATTCTCAAATCCATTTTCCTCGTGCGAGCTGGTGGGATGCACTATTTTCAATTTGTCTTACTCCGCAAGAGTTCCATCCTTTGGTTATTAGCATCGCGGGATAGCTGAGAATGTATCTCCTTTACTTGTGTTATCCCGCAAGGTCATCTTCAAGCTTGTTTTACTCATGTGAGCTAGCGGGATGTATTAGCAATCCTACTTCTTGATGCCTCGCAGACTCCTTGTCGTCTATGCTTCCCAGCCATGGGATAGCGGGGACACTATTTACTTTGTTCTTACTTACCCCTCATGACTTTTTGTCCTCAACATTATACAATACGGGATGATGAGAGACATCTCTTGCTTCTCCTTATGTTACCCTGCATGACCATCACTTCTCACATTTTGACGATGCAAGATAGCGGGGAGCCTCTATCCTTCCATCTATTTCTTATCCCACAGGACCAATTTGCTTTGCTTATCAGTGATGCAGGATGTCGGGGAGCCTCATGCTTCACTGTTGTGTTATCTCGCAAGATATTTTTGATGCAGTCCATCTTGCTGCGGGATAGTGGGAGTGACCTCTTACCTTTATCCTAGTTAGCTCACATGGTTATATCACCCTATCCTTCTACAGTGAGGGGTAGCAGGATACACCATTTGCCTCTAACTTTGTTATCCCACAAAGTCTCTTTCCTTCACTTGAACACACCACAAGATCCCACATGCATACATCATCATCTTGATGGACCAATGCATAACTGCCAATTGGATGTCAAAACGCACGATAAGGAGGGCCCACTTGACACAAACTTATTTTCTATTGGTATAACAATGAAGCCCGATGAAGCAAGAAGATGGTTTTCTCGAATCACCATCTTACACCGAAAAGCATCGTTGCTAAGACAGAAGCCTTGTCTCACCAAAAAAACTAACATCGAAGGGATTTTTAGCTCTGCAACCTACATCGCTTGTGTAGCATAACACGACGTGTTATACACGACTACATAACCTGCAAGTTATGCACTTCTCCTATCTTCGTGTTATGCACACCTACTACCTGCTTCTCTGCAACCTCTTGTCATCCCTGTTACTCTTGTTGACATCAATGACAATAATGCCAATAGTAATGTCACAGTTAATATCACCAATTTAGAAATATATAAAGCCTATACTCTATTGATGAGTAAATTCTAGGGACTAGTGTCAAAGGATTTACAAAAATATACAAAGCAATAATACAATTCTTACCTTTTTGCCTTAGGATATAGTCTCATGGAGGGTCTTCAAGAACCTTTTTTATAGAGTAGGGGTTCTCATGAGACAATTTTTTCTTTTTCCTTTTTGTTATAAAATGAACTGGACCTTTTTTTGAGTAAATATGAGCCCCTACATTTTAGTTCTTAGATTTAAGGGTGTATGTTTGGGGTATGGTTGGAAATTTCTCCCACTAGATTAGGATATTTTACTCTAAATTTAATTTCTCACCAATAAAGTTATGGATAGTTTTTGAGAAAAAAATCCCATTCAACCATAAGCTTCCTAAGCTTTTTTTCCTAAATTATGTAGCATTAGTTATAAATAAGCTAATGGGACTGTCGACTTCTATAAATTTTGAAGCTTAAAATTTTAAGTTTGCTAACACTACAAAATTCATGAAACCCTAAATGCTTATGATAAATTTCAACAACGTCCACTTAGTTTTTTTAGGAAGCACTCCCTAATGGGACCATAGCCATTTCCTCCTTAATTTAGAGGTCAATGTGAAAACATCTCACTAAAGTGAGATGATTTCTTCTAAAACTAGCTTGAATCATAGCTCTCAATTCTCTAATTTACTTACAACTCAGTTAGAGGTACATCTAATTATAGAGACATGATAATTACTCAAATCATTTCATCTTAAAATAGTATATTCATTGAAACCATTTTATATTATATTAAATTGAATAGAATTAAAACTTGAACTACCAACTTGTAACTTACAACTTACTAAAATTCACAACTGGACAATTTACTACTACACCAAACACATATAGATAAAATAAAATTGTTTTGATAAGATTTAAAATACAACATTTTCACAAACCTATCCACATCCTAAGACAAATAATGCAATCAACTATTTCAAATTTTACTTTTTAATTCCCAAATTGGAAATTTTAATGTGGGTCCCTTAGTAATGTTGTGACATCAATCAACCTAAAATATCCAACGCAAAAAAAGGAAATAGAAATTCAGATTAAAATTGCATGTTAATTTCAATGCTGATCACATCATATAGCTGCATTTTCATTCTTATCATTGTTGCGTTTTTATCTTTTCTCCATATATAATGACACCTGACACATCTTCTTCCTCCATATACCACTTGCAATGTTAGAAGGTGCAATGGGTATGTTATTTGGTCAATTTTTTTAATTTCAAATGATGTGATAATGACTTATATAGAGCTAAACCTTTTATATTTGTTTAATCAATTTGTCTCATATAAAAAATATTGTGGTTTTAAGTATTGCTTTATAGGACTTTTATACAAAGATTGAAGTTTAGGACTTCCTTGTGTCTTTGTCGAACTTCTAGACGAGGTTAATAGTGATGAAACAAAATGTAACAACGGTACTGGATGTTGGCATAAACATAGTAACGAATAATATGTTGAACCTATAAAGTGTTAGAAATAAGCATGTGAACGCGTTGGACCTTTTAATTAGAATGCTCTTCATAATTGATCATTACAAAGACATAAGTGATTCATATAAGTAAAAGTCCTGAGCATAAAACTTAGAGTATTTGGTGAACATATTGACATGTAGTGATCATGTCTAAGATTGTAAAAATGCTAAGTTTTGAAATAGAGGACAAGATTAGATCCACAACCCTCTTCAAAGAACAAAATGGCAAGTTCTACCCAATCCAAGACAAACTAGGCTCTAAAAGGGGATAAAAGATTATCTCAATGACGATTTAACATAAATTTGTGATAAATTAAGTATGAGACAAGGTAATGCACCCATAAAATCTAAAAAACCTACTGAAATTATACATCAAATCATCTAATATAAAATGACATAAAATAAATAAATAAAATGTAAAGACATACAATTTTTACCCAAACAAATATTTAATTTATTATTATTTTATTTTAAAATTAAAATTATTTATAATTTTCTCTTAAAATAAAATTATTAATGGCTAACTTCTTCCTTAAGAAATATTCCAAACCTCTATAAAATTGGGTTAACTAAGAAAAGATGAATGACAAAGGAGCTATGGTGATTTTGAATATTTGTTTGAATCTACTGGATAAATGATAATGCAGATGTTAAGTCAAAATATTATCTTATTTTGAAAAAACATTGTGTAGAATTATGTCATAATTTATCTTGTCTTTAAAATTGATGATAAATTTTGAGGAATGGATGAAAACACCATGACACCAAAATGAAAAGTAAAGTGTAAAGATATTTGAAGGAGGACAAAAATTAAATTTAAATGAAACTAAAGCCACTTGCAATCTTTAACAAAGTATAACAAGTTGGGCAATGTATTAAATGCAAGAGCATTCTATGAAAATAAATATGCATACCATACTTGAAAAACATTAATTTGCATGAGTCTTTTTTTATAGAATAATGTATGAATAAATAAATAAAAATATATTGCAAATAACAACTTAAAATGATGAGTTGGAGAGGATAACTGTGTCTGGAGACCTCCGTGATATGTAATCCTTTCCACAATTAATATATAGGTGATAGCCTATCCAGTTATTTATCGATCAAAAATAAATAAAACAACTTAAAATGATGAGACTTCAGTTATGAGGGAAATGATATATAGGTAAAAGAGAACACAAAATGATAGAATACTTAATTAAATAAGAGCTATAGTGCAGTCAATTTTCTCTTCATTTGGAGGTGTGATGATTTGTATGATTAAAAGGGATTATATGGTTTTCTTTTCCATCATAACATTTGATTATATAGATGTAGACATATAAAAATTATCCTCTTAAATCAATCTCAATGTTTTCCATTAATCAAGTGGATCCATTATTCAAATTTCCATTATAATATTCATAATAACCGCTTCTCATTATTCCATTCTTCATCACATTATATATTATCCATTATTCATCTTGATTATCTTATAATTCTCATTCATTAATATTCATTATTCCATTATTATTCATTTAATTCATTAATATATTCTATTAATCTATTTTCCTAAATCTCCTACACATCCACTACGCTCTTTATTTATCATCTCTCACCTCTATCCATTTCACCCATCTAATGCATGTGAGATGAACACTCTTCATTTCTACATCACTCTTTTATCCTACATCTATTCAACAACCTAGATCCACCCTAAGGATATCTATTTAAACCCAACCCCCTCTCATTTCAATCATCTAGTAATTTAGTTCACTTATGCATTCTTGCATTATTTTTTTCTCACGCTTTTGCTTTCTCTTGTTTTCATAACATTTGCATTAATCTCAAATCTTCATTCACCATAGCCTCTTATGTGTGTTCTTTTGAGAGCACCATTCTTGAACACAAGATCTTGGTTGATAAGAGTGCAATGGAATAGGTTTTTGTAGCATGCATGTGTGTTCTAGTTTATATATTTGTTTTGCATGTATGTTTCTTGCAGGTACTTCATTGTAGGATGTTGGAACAAGTTTGAATCTTTGATTCAAACACCCATTTCCTCCATCTACAATAGATATTGCATATTTTTGGTAATTTTTAAGAGTGAACAATAGATATTGCATATTCTAAGCATTTTTTGAACCATTTATCTACATAGATACATCTAAATCCAATTATTTTTATTAATTTTTGATACTTACATATTCCAATTTAGCAAACTTTATATGTTGTCTACTATAGTTGACAATTCCAACTCTAGTGGTTGTAAATCAATGTTTAGATAGTTGGATATAACATGAATAACCATTATTTTTTCACTTGTATACAAAAAAAAATTAATTTCTAAAAAGAACCTTGTATGTATCCATTCACACTTTTAAAGTTATCTTTTTAGGTTCTTTTCTAACATACTAGAATTCTCAATTGTAGGCTCAATAATGAGATTAATACCTATAAAAAATAATCCATGGGAACTAACAACTTCCCAAAAAATCTTGACAATAGGTGACATTTTTATTTCCACCAAGTTATATCAGTCCACCTAAAAGATAGTATACATCCTAGGTATATATGCAAGATTACACAAATATAACTCAAAATAGAATAATTATGATCTTTGTGCAAGGGAGGCCAACACACTGATGTTATTAATAGTTGGGTATTCAACAGTCGAAATGTTTTAGGTCAATTTTTTGTAATGGTCTTATTAAAAAAATTCCTCCTTTTCTCCTTTCAATCCATTGCGGATTACCATAGATTTATACAAGAACATCTTCAATTTTTTGGTAAGCAAATCTTATTTTAAAAATATGGACCGCTAATTAGACACTTCAAAATTAATTTAGTTTCTATTTGGGTTAGAGTCATATATCTCCCTTTACAATTAAGGGGTGAAAGTATCATACAAGGTATTGCTAATGCTATTAGTTAATTTGTAGCCATTGACAATGTTACAAAATCTAGGAAAAGGTTCTTTTTTGCTAGATTTTGTGTTTATTTTGATATTGATATAGTGTTACCATACATATTGAATTATGCTCAATTTTTGGTATCTAGTGGCAAAAAAAATTATATGGTTCATCTCTAGTTCATGACCTTCATCATGAGAAAGATTTCTTCGAGAGGAGGCTGTTGAACACACCTTAGGACTGAGAGGGGACCAGGGGGGGGGGGGGAGGGGGGGTGAGTTAATCTGGAGCAAATACTTAAACTTTATTTCACAAATCACTATCAGCTTATTCTTAACCTTATCAAAAAAATGAGAAGATGAAATCGTAAAGCACCATGCACAAGAGAACACTAGATTTACATGGAAAACCCAAATATGGAAAAACCACATTGAGAGTCAACTCACTATATATGAAATTATTACAAATTTATTTTAGGTTCACTTCCAAGGAAGCACACTACTCCCCAAAAGGACTTGTAGGTTGAGATGCACTATCCTAGGGTAAGATACAAAGGACTTGTAGGTTGAGACCCACTACCTCAAGGTATGATACAAAAGTTTCTAGAAGACCCACTATCTCCAAGCAATGTACATGAACTTATGAATAAAAAATGATTCAAAAATAATTCCTCTGGCGATCTCTAATTATGAATTTTTCCTTGAATCCCCATGTCTCACTCCAATCACCACTCACTTCTCTGCCACAACTTTGCATCACTAAATCTGAAAAATGTATGATCATGTAGGCACAACACACACATATCCACCATCAACATCAATTTGATCTTCTATACCATTTTCTTCATTGCAAATATCAATTAGGTTGGCCTAAATAGAAGACAAGCATAGGTCCTATCACGTTGGCCATCAAAACATAATTGTGGTGAATGTGGTTCAATCCAAGAGATAGAGAGGACCTAAAATCATCATATCACATCTTTCTAAATAGCTCCAACCAACATACATGTAGGTGTACATCCTCCAAAGTCATTCACAAGGTAATGTGTAAAAGAAATGTGTAGCAAATAATCAATCAACCCAAAAATCTATCTTTCTAAGTGAAACAACTCAATGTGGATTCCTACTAGCTAAAGAAGGATCCAAATCCAACAACTTAACACAATCTCCAAAGATAGTGCAATCCCTTAGGAACATAGCACAAGAAATATAACACAATCTATCAACCAAAACAACTACAAGTTACCTAGAATACAAACATCAAACAAAATGCAATACCAACTAGATCAACCAACATCATGCAAAGCATATAGGAAGATTCCTTCAACATATGACATCACTCTCAAAGAATTCTCACTCACTCTAACCTCAAATCATGCTAAAACAACACAACCAGATAAATAATATTGTTGGCATGTTGGCATAATCGATAATGATGTACCAGTAAAGGTTGATGAGATGGACTGTTGGTGATGATATGATTGTGATACAATGCTTATGATCAGTTCTTTGTGTTGTCATCGATGGAAACCATGTTTATCCATGTTTGTTTATGTTTGGTATGATATCTAAGTCTATCAGTATTGCATAACCGGTAATGGATTGTGTTGATCAACAAAATTGCTAAGTAGTAGTGAACCAGTAAGCAGGAACAGAGAAGGAGATGGTTGCGGTAGAGATCCGTGTTGAGTTAGATGTTGCAGTTTTGAATGTATGCTTATGAAATTGTAATGAGTCTATGACATGAACCACACCATGATTGGAGAAATGGAAGTCATGTTTGTAATTGACTGTTGTATTTTTAGTGTAGGGTTTGAGAACCGGTAAATAAGATCTTTTACCGGTGATGTTTTATGGTTTGGCAGTGATTATTTTTCATGTTCATAAGTTGACGATGACGTGTTAGAATCTGTGTGAAGAGATAAGATGCTATTTTGGCATGTACAAGGAGTGAATTTCTTGGAAAGAAGCGAAGTGTTTAGAAGAATGTGCTAAGGGTTTGACAACTTATCAAATCGATGTGTAGTGATGAGTTATGATCATTCAACGACTGTAATTGTCTTGTAATTTATTGTAATGATCTAGAATTATTTGTAATGATCTGATATAATATATGATCTAAATTCATTGTATGTTAGGGTTTTGTAACTGACCTAATTGTAAAGGTTGTTTAGGTCAAGTTTGTGATGTTTTATTGTGTTGGTGATCAGAGAAGTGTGTGTGTGTCGAACCAGATTAAGATGTCTGCATGAGAGAAGTAGATTGGAGCTGATAAGGAATTGAACAAGAAAGAAAAGAGTGTTGAGACCAGATCATTTATCTGTTGTTTCCTAACAGTTGCAACAACATTAAAATCCCTTAACCAGGTAGATCCTAACAGGCCTGATCTTATAAATCCCTTCACTGGGTGACTCATTAATTTAGGTTTAAATCCTCCAGCAAGGTTACTCCTAACAAGGCTAAGTTGTAAAATTCCTTGACCGGGTGACTCCTAACAGGGTCTTCTCTTAACTAGGCATTTTTGTAAAGCTCCTAATCGGGCTAGGCTCCTAACAGGGCACATCTCAAAAGAGTGCAAATCTTGTGGGTACTAATTCCCACCGTGGTTTTTCCCATTTGGCTTTCCACGTGAAAAACCCTTGTGTTCATGTTGTGGATGGTTTGTTGTGTTATTGATTTGATGCCTTAACTATGAGATGAACACTTAAGTAGCTACCGGTAATAGTTTGGTAAATCTGATTTAAGTGACCGTTTGATCAGTTACCAGTACAGGTTATGAACTGTTTTGTGAAGTATTCTGCAGATTGGTGAAATCTTGAAGTTTATTGTTATTAGTGATTCACCTCCCTCTCTCAGTAATAAAAAAATCCTCACAAATACCATAATACTTCATTACCAGAATACTATGAAACACAGTCTTGAACATAACATGAATTACAACATTAGGGACCTAAAAAGATAGAAGTGTAGTGTTCACAAAGAAAAACCATTATGTTCATTTCTACAAGACCATATCATCAAATGTGGAGGAATGCGAAACATTCTTCTAGCTAGACTTTAAATACTCATTCCTATATATCAGACCTCATCATACTACAAACATTCCAAAAATAACATTTTCTTAATTAAGAGTACCAATAAAATGGAAAAATATACTGCACCTTACAATATCATCATCATCATCATCATCATCATCATCATTATGCTTCTAATCCATATCCTAAAGATATATTCAATATAGCATCTTTGCCAATAGGAGCATCATCATCAACATACCGTACCGAGTGTGAACATTAGACACAAGGATGGTGGACATCCACAACACAAAGTCACAACAACCACTGACAACTATCTCGTCATATTCTAACAAACCATAGCATCAATATACAGGTTGTAGGTTGACAACAAATGGCGACACTGCCAACAATATCCCCATTACATTTGACATCACTTACAACACATGTTACTAATGTATTGGAACTAAATGGGTTTTTAGGAATAAATTGAATGAGGATGGGAAACTAGTAAGAAACAAAGCTAGATTGGTTTGCAAAGGATATTCTCAAATGGAAGGAATTGATTATGGTGAGACATTTGCACCTATAGCTATAATTGAAGTTGTTAGACTATTTCTTGCCTATGCAGCTTATAAGAACTACAAGGTTTATCAAATGGATGTTAAATGTGCATTTTTGAATGATGAACTTGAGGAAGAAGTATACAATGAACAACTTGATGGATTTTCACTGACAGATGATTAAGATATGGTTTGCAGATTGAAGAAATCTTTATATGGATTGAAACAAGCGCCTAGAGCTTGGTATGCAAGGTAGGATAAATATCTTTTGAAACTTGGTTTTACTAAAGGTAGTGTTGATAGTAATTTATATTTTAAGATCATTGATAATGATATTTTGATTATTGAAGTATTTGCTGATGATATCATTTTTGGAGGAGAAGATAAATTGTGCATGTAATTTGCTAACAACATGAAGAATGAATTTGAAATGTCCATGGTTGGTGAGATGAGATTTTTCTTAGGTTTGCAGATTAATCAAACTGACAAAGGCATTTTTATCTGTCAAACTAAGTATCTGAGGGAATTGTTGAAGAAGTTTGGTATGGATAATTCCAAACTGGTAAGTACTCCTATGGTGACAAGTGAGAAATTATCTATCAAGGATACTTCTACACCAGTAAATCTGACAAGGTATAAGTCTATGATTGGTGGTCTATTATATCTAACTCAGACTAGACTAGATATTATGAATGCAGTAAGTATTGTTTCAAGATATCAAAGTAATCCTAAAGAAAATCATGAATGTGCAGTAAAGAGGATATTCCGATATTTGTAAGGAACAACAAAATATGGCTTGTGGTATTCTAAACATGATGATTTCACATTATGTGCATATACTGACTCAGATTGGGCAGGAGATACTGATGACAGGAAGAGCACTTCTGGTGGAGCTTGCTTTCTTGGAAAGAAATTGGTTTCATGGATCAGCAAAAAATAGTCGTGCATTTCTTTATGTAGTGTAGAAGCTGAATATGTTGCAACAACGACTAATTGCACTCAAGTCTTGTGGACGAAGCAAATGTTGAAGGATATCAAGGTAAATTGTAGTGAACCAGTAGTTATCTACTGTGATAACTCTGTAGCTATTGGCATGTCTAAGAATCTGGTATTTCACTCTAAAACTAAGCATATTTCAATAAAGTATAACTTTCTGAAGGACAAGGTAGAAGAAAAGGAAGTCAAATTGGTTTATGTGAACACTAAAGAATAGATTGCAGATATATTCACTAAACCGCTGTCTAAGGAATCATTTGAGTATTTGAGAGACAAGTTAGGAGTTTTTGCCCCTCCGCCAGAGACTTGATTGATGCAGTTTGTCATCAGTCCAACATGCATTATCAGAGATACTATTCATTCCAGCACTGATGAGTGGTGCTACTACTCAAGGGGAGTAGTCAGCTTTGAGATATAGAGGTTTACATTATTGCTTTGATATTTGTGTCAGACTTCTGGCATTGATGTCAAAGGGGGAGAGATATTGATGTGAAAAATAAAAAGGAGTTGTATACATTAGGGGGAGAGATATATAATTTCAGAACTTTATAGAGATATCATTCACTAGGGGAGAGTTATTCAGGAGATTGTTGGTTGTCTTCCACAAGGGGAGACTTGTTTGGCATTTTTTTGGTACTTAGATGTTTTTCACATCTAGTGTTGCCATCAATGCCAAAGGGGGAGATTGTTAGAATTATGGATGAATTCATTATGTGTTGCATTGATGTTTTGTCATTGATGTCAACACTAGCTGTTATGGTTTTGGTTACCAGTAGACAGGTTTTGGTTACCGGTAGAAGATCTAGTGTTACCGGTAGAAGAGACTATCTGTTGGACACTTCTAGCATGTTTGGATCAATGGAGTATGTTTGATTTTATGTTACATGTTCCTTGAGCATTTTTTGGTCAGCTGGTATTGACTTGGTAATCAAATGCTATCATACACTCTTGTAAACCCTTACCAGCATTGGTTTAAGGCTCTACCGACAAATCTTTCACTGAGGAATCTTGACAGGATGTATACTTGGTGTTGGTGCAGCTTCTAGATGGATTTTAGAATGCTGAAGATGTTATTTGATCATGCTTCAACTACTTGAAGACATTTCTTTGGCGTGGTGGAACCATAATAGGTTTGGCGCCTATCTAGGTTATGGACTGGTATCATGTTAACGTGTACTCTACACGTTACCGGGATGTTTTGGGATGATTTATGGATTGGTTATTGTTGTTTTGGTCTTAAGACGACATGGCATATCATTGCAATATGGACTTATGTAATGATCTTATTGTAATATCTTTTAGGTGCTTGACCTAATTGGTTTAGGCCTTAGGGTTTGTATAAAATGATGTAAGATCTCATTGTAGATCATGGGGAATATGTTTCATGGTCTTGGAATGCAATATCATATGCGGAGGAGATTTGGTCGATCATAGGTGATCGAATTGGGATTATGGAAGAGGTCAAAGGCCTCCAGTATTGATCTTAACCAGGACTGTAATCAAGCATGGTAGATGCTATCTCTGGCAGTTCACTCTATTGGATTGTTGTCCATTTATCTTGAGATGGTTGTAGCCTCTTTGTAGTTAGTGAGACTCTTTTGTAATGAGTAGTACGCTCTAGGTAGTGTGCCTTCCTGCATGTGTAGGCCCCTCATTATATCACATACTTTCTGCAGAAGTATCATCTGACTATGGGTAGGCTTCCCACCATGGTTTTTCCCTTTCCAAATTTTTCACGTACAAATCATGGTGTTATGTGGTATGGTTTCTTTGCATTGATTATTTGTTTAATTATTAAGTTGTGTTGTTTACCAGTATCTATTTCTGCTTTACCGGTACTTAATTTGGTTTAAGGTTATTAAGTGGATTAACTGATACAATCTGTTAACAACTGATTAACCCCCCCCTCTCATTTGTTCAACGGTTATCCTAACAGCTAACAATCTCTCCCTTTTTCATTGATGACAATACCATAAATGAGTCTACAAATATCTTTATAAACTCTCCCTTTGACATGCGCTCTTGTTTTTTTAGCATCCATCTAGTATCTCTTCCCCTATCAATAGTATCTCTCTCACATAGTATCTCTCCCCTATCAACAATATATATTTCACATAGTATTTCTCCCCTTTTGACATGAATGACAAAGGGTACCATTCTACAACTAACCAACCACCTACTCTCCTTGAGAGAAGCAACACCATTATATGCATCTTAGTTGGAAGAAGAGGAAATAAGCCCTATCTCTAGAGTCAAAGATGCTCAAAGGTATCTTTTGGGAGTGCCTTAGTGAATATTTATGCAATTTGATCCTCAGTGGGCACATACTCAATCTAACTTCTTTCTTTGCAACTTTTTCCCTTAAGAAATGATGTTAGATAGAAATATGCTTGGTTCTTGAATGCATCACGTGATTCTTTGAAATGTTTATGGCACTAGTATTATCATACATGAGAGGAATGGGATCATCATAAATCAACTTGACATCTTTCAAATTTTTCTTCATCCACATCACTTGAGTGTAGCAAAGATGCTACAACAATGTATTATTCTTCTAGAGAAGATAAGGAATCCAAATCTTTCTTCTTACTAATCCAAGAGACTAATTTGTATCCCGATAAAAATGCACCTCCATTGGTACTTTTTTTGTCATTAGCACAACCAACCCAATTATCATCAATATAAACCTTTAGAGAGAAATCATTGTCCCTCTTGTACCATAGACCACAATCCAAAGTCCCTTTCAAGTATTTGAATATCCTTCTGACCACCTTATCATGAGATTGCTTAGGATTGGCTTGATATCTAGCAAGCATACTTACAACATGTGTACTAATAGGTCTAGAAGTAATCAAGTACAACAAACCACCTATCATAGACCTATAGTAAGTCTAATCAACTTCCAAAGATTCATCATCATTGCACAAGTGACAACCAGTAGCCATGGGCCTATATACTCATTGGTTTAGCATTCTCCATGCCAAACTTGTTTAACATATCCTTAACATATTTTGCATGAGAAATAAGGATTTCATTATCTAATTGAGAAACTTGAAGACCAAGAAAGAAATACAACTCATCAATCATTGACATCTCAGATTCCTTTTGCATTTCCTCTTTAAATATCTTATATGTCTTATCATCTCCTCGAAAGATAATATCATCAACATATACAAATACTATCAACAATTTTTCATCCTCAATTTTGAAATATAGATAATTGTTACTTGTACCTTTCTTGAAGCCTCGTTGTAGTAAATACTTGTCCAACCTAGCATACCAAGCCCTAGGAGCTTTCTTGAGGCCATATAGTGCCTTTTTTAATCTACATACCATGTTTGGATCTTTTGCCAACTAAAATCCATCAGGTTGTTCTATATAGACTTCTTATTCTAGATCTCCATTCACAAAAACTAGCTTGACATCCATTTGACATTCCTTGAATTTTTTGTGAGAAACAAATGCTAGAACATTTTATTACTTCCATTCTATCTACTAGAGAAAAAATTTCCTCAAAATCAATTCCCTCTACTTGAGAACATCCCTTGTACACTAATCCAGCTTTTCTTCTTGCCACTTTACCTCCTTCATGTTGGCAATTGACACTCAATTGGTTGGTTTCACTATGTTGTCATTGATGGCAACATGGTATCTTGTTTTGGCTTCAGGTTTTGGGTTAGTTGTGTACTGACAGGCACTTCACCGGCACCAACACCGACAGGATGAAAGGATTTCTTTTGTTACCGGCAATGCAGGCCGACATGGTTTAGAATAAGGTTATCGGTATTGGAGGCCAACATATTTTGGATCCGGCATAGGCAATTGTTTTTTATATTCATGTGTTTATGTTATCTAGCCAACATGCATTTTGGTATTGTAAATATCTTTGTAAGTCAACATAAGGCATGATAAATTGTATGGGGTATATAGGTCAGTTGGATAGATCATTTTGTGACAAAAAAAGATGTAACAGTATGGATGTGAATATGGATGTTAAGTAATGTGAAATATATTAGAGAGACCATGTATGTAAGGATATTATTGTAAAGGGTTATTCCGGTAAAGGGTTTAGGGTTTCAAACCAGAACAAACAAAGCCTAACGATAACTGTATTCAGGCATAGAAGATGCTACCTTTGCAGTTCAATCATTTCTCCAGATTGTAGTTTGGATTTATATGTAGTTAGTGAGGCTCCCTTTGTGATTGAGAAGTGTGCTCTAGGCTGTAAGCCTTGTTGCAAGTGCAGGCCCCTATATTTTGTAATATCTCTTCATATGGCCAGTGGATTGATATTGTGGGTCACAAATCCCACTGTGGTTTTTCCTCTTTGAGGTTTTCCACGTATAATTTTGTGTGTTATGGTGTTCATTTATGTGATTGGCTTATTGGTTTCTTTACTTATTTTAATTATGTTTTTACTGGTATACCGGTTGGTGTATGCATGTTTTAATAAGGCTAAAACTAATAATTTCAATATAACACTAATTCACCCCCCCCCCCCCCCCCCTCTCAGTGTTATTGGATTCCAACAATTGGTATCAAAGCCTTGTGCCTCAGAGGAAGTTTAACAACTTGAGGGAGATCTTGAATCTGGAATTTTGATAAGGAATTCATTCTTGTCCTACATGAGAGGCTGTCGTCTGTTCAAACTAGGAGGAAGGAAATTTTGCAAAATCATGATGATGAAGAGAAAGATGCACTTAAGGAACAATGTCAGAAGCTGAGTTAGGAGGACATGGTTATGAGAAATGAAATGCAAGCTATAAATATGAGAATGTCTAAAGAGATTGAGGACTAGAAGAAAAAGGAAGAAAATCTTGTTGTATCTTTGAAGAACAAATTTGAAGAATGTGGTAGGTTGGTTCATGAGAATGATATGTTGAGAATTGATTTAGTACAATCCTAGAGTAATGAACAAGAGCTTGAGAGATAAATGATAATTTTTTGACGTGGAAACCCAAATAGGGAAAAACCACAGTGGGAGTTAGTACCCACAAAATTTGTACTCTTTTGAAGTATGCCCTATTGGGAGTTTAGCCCTATTAGGAGATTACAATATGCCCTGCTAGGAGCAAGAACCTATTAGGAAGTCACCCGGTTAAGGGATTTGCCTAGCAACCCGATTAGGAGCTTGATGATCTGTTAGGATCAACCTCGTGAGAGGATTTACCACTCTTTTTGAGAGCTTCCCTGTTAGGGGAGTTAAATGTTTAAGGCCTATTAGGACCTACCCAGTTAAGGGATTTAACCTACTACAAGTGTTAGGGAACAACAATGAAAAAGTGATCTGTTACTTGCACTTATCAAGTTGCTAGATCAGATCCAATTATGCTCCACACTCTGAAACTCTTAGGTATATCTCAATATTCTCTTGGATGGCTCAACACATTCTTCTAAGACCACCGACACAATAAACATCAACTGTGCCATCCTAAATAGCCATCTCATCTAGGTCGACCACTAAACCCTAATTGCATCATGAAATTATAATACAAATCATAAACAATCATCTCAGATCAATATACAGATCATTACATCAAATTACACTGCAATATCAACCATTGGTTGATCAAAACCCATCACAAAAATCCAATTTGTACCAAAGTCAAAACCTCAAAACAATCCACTAAGCGTTTCGTTGTTTCCCAAGAAATTCTTCCTTGAATCATACCAAAACAACAATCAAATCATTCACACAGGTTGTTCCATGTTACCACCTTCATGTAGACTCATCGTCGATCACCACCATATCAAAAATATTTACCAGTTTGATGATTTCTTCACCGGTCCTTAAACCCTACTAAAACCCTAGCAAAACTTCATCAGAAATTAGAAACAAGCCTTTTGGTTGTCATTACAAGTTTTGGTTCTAGTCAGATACTCCTTTCCATGATACAAGATCACATTCCAAACCGCAAATCACCATTCATTTCCAATCATCCGATTCAATCAAAACATCTCTACTTTACCGGTTAAAGTCCTAATTTACAATTTTTTGTTCTTTGCCGGTAAACGCTGTCTTCAGTAAACCAAATCACTTAGATGACAAACCAAAACATCAGGAACATCAATAATCATTGTTTGACATTAGTTTCCATCAATGACAACACAAATAACTAATCAAGTCATCTAATCACAAAATCTCAGTCTTCTCTCCTCTACTGGTTCAGTCATCCTTTTTCAACTGCATCACCTGCATCAGTTATGCCAAATGCCAACAAGAAGTAAAAGAGGCCAATTAATGGTGTGCATTACCATTCACATGAGATATTAATGTTTGAATTGCATAAATCCAAAATGTAATGCACCTAAAATGAATATACAACTAAAATGAAAGATGATAAATGAAAAGTGTAACTTAATGAAGATGTAACTAAATGATAATGCCACTAGATGATAATGAAACTATATAAAAATGATTAATACCATGTGTATATGGTGAAAATGGATAACAAATAACAACAATATTGAAAGACTAAAATGGATTCAACCACCAAACCCTAGCCTAACAATGAACAAAGATCCACCATAACATATGAAGATAACCTAAGACAATGCAAAATAACTCAAAATCACAAAGATTATACCATCACATGTCCAATAGGGTTTTGATCTCCATTCTTCCTATCTCCATTGATCTTGTTTGATATGCTTGCTCTCAGATTTTTGTATGCACAAGAGCTCAATAAAGAACGGAATGTGGTTGCAAGTGTAGCAAGTTGCATGAAAGATCATTAGCATGAGTGATTAGGGTTTGACAATGAAGAAAGCATCTCCTTAAATAGAAGACACAATATGAAATGGAGGGTTAAGATTGAGAGGTGTAAAAAGAGAGGTCGGCTAGGATTAGAGGGTAGGTATAAGAAATACCAAAATAATGAAAGGGGTAGGTAGTGTAGGAATTAAGAGATGAATGACATGTGTCATGTGTAGAAAAAGATAATGAATTAATTAAATAAATAAAGATTTATTTAATAAATAGAAGAAGTAGGACAATTAAATAAATAAAATATTTATTTAATTTAGGAAAAGGATAATTTAAATAAATAAATGTATTTATTTAAATGAGAAATAAGGCTAGAAGAGGATAAATGAATTAATTAAATAAATAAAGATTTATTTAATTAATAGAAGAATTAGGCTTAGATAATTAAATAAATAAAATATTTATTTAATTAAACATGACAATTTTAGGTGTCTACATTTTGCCCCTCTTTGAGACAATGCGGCTTGTCGCGTTGTTTCAAAGAAGATAAGATGAACTGATACAAAGTTGCCCCAGGATGGGAATTATATGCCCCCTCGAGAGATTGGATGAAAATGTCTGAAAAGATTGCAGACAATCTCTCGATAAGAAAAGAAAGGCTAGAATGGACTGACTGGATAGAGTGACAAAGTCACAGGATGAAGAATACTGACCCGGGAAATGAAGGCAAGGGCTAGGATAGGCTATAAGAGAGACCACGGGGGAAAATACATCCTCATTGTCATCTACACCGTCACAAGAGCATAGTGCAGAGCGAGAAAAGAGCAGCAACAGTCAGCAGCAATGGCATTCATTCATAGATTCGACCGTGTCCGCCGATTCCAGCGACCAGCCGATGCAGGAGAGCCGGTAAGTACCCGAAAACCTCCTCGTACTTTCACGCATTTCGAGTTTTGTCATAAATGCATGTTTAGGAGCAATAAATGCGCTAGGAATAGGATAGTATAAAAGTGCAAAAACGCGCAACCGCGTCTGTGTCAGCGCCAGGCGCGTCTGTGTCCAACAGGCGCGTCTGTGTCGGGTCCAGGCGCGTCTGTGCCTGGAACCGCGTTTGTGTTGAATGCGGACGCGTTTGTGAAATGTAGCAGCGTCTGTGCTTTTTAGTAGCGTTTATGTCATGTAGGGACGTCTGTGTTCCCTGGTCGCGTTTGTGTTTGGCATAGGCACGTTTGTGTTCAAAAAACGCGTCTGTGTTTCAGAAGCGCGTTTATGCAGTCTATAAGCGCGTTTAGGAGTTAAAAGCGCGTTTGTGTTGTAAAAGTGCGTTTGTGTGTTTAAATGCATGGTTTTTAGTCTTTTAGGTCAAATCGGCAGTTCTGTGATAAACATACGTTGTCGATTGGATAAGCTGCTGAGAGGATACACTCAAGTAGGTCCTCTAGGAAGATTAGGATAGATCAAGGCACTTTGTGATGAACAGGGAGCACCAGGATAGGCAGCACTTTGTGATGAACAGGGAGTGCGAATGTGAGTGACACTTTGTGATGAACAGGGAATGTCACACACGTAGTACTTTGTGATGAACAGTGAGTACCACTAGGATAAATAGCAACACTTTGTGATGAACAGTGAGTGTCACTAGGGTAGATAGCCATATGTATTTAGGTAGCAAGTAGCATTTTGTGATAAACAGTGAATGCCACGATAATTGACAAGATTGATTGTGACTGCAGGAGTATTTGCCGATGTTAGAGTCACGGGAGAGATTCCCGTCGACTCAGAGACTGCGACCAGAGTTGTCGATTCAGGACATGATTTCCATTGAGGAGATGGGTCTCACACATATGCTCTATGTGCCCGAGTTTCGGGCAAACATGGGGTTGCTGACTGCGTTGGCCGAGAGATGGCACTCGGAGACGTGCACGTTTCACCTGGCGATGGGTGAGATGACAGTGACATTGGAGGATGTGTACAGGATACTGCATATCCCTATTGATGGAGAGTTGATTCCCTATGACCGTGATAGTGACAGGGAGGCATTGAGACGGGTGTTTCAGGATCCCGGTTTGGAGATGCGAGCAGGTCATGTAGCCTGGGATACCATGACTGCCACAGGGTTAGCATTGCCGACAGTTGTTGGGGGAGTCATCAGTGGGTATTTGTGTCTAGACAGGGCCACACGAGGATTGGCAGTGGGTTGGGGAGGGGCATTGGAGACGCTGATGGCAGAGCACACCAGGTATGCATGGGGGCCATGTGTCTTGGCACATTTGTATTATGAGCTGCATCAGTTTGTGTACCACGGGTCAGTGGGTTTAGGCTGCGGCGTGACTCTCTTGCAGGTGTGGGCTTATGAGCACCTTCCCATCACATGGCCCATTCATTTCAGAGGCAGAGGACAGGGACGGAGTTTTGTGCACCTGTATGACATGATCACATCCCAGCCTCGGATTGGGAGATTGGAGCATTGGAGGCGAGTCATTGATGATATAGACATGGTCATCTGGAGGCCATTCCTGGGGTGCGAGGAGTGGGAGGACGACGCGCTGGAGCTACCCTATGTGTTCAGGAGCAGGTATCTGATTGGGCGGACGCCCTATATTCTGGAGAGGCAGCTTGTTGATAGGGTGTGCAGGCAGTTTGGGCGGATCCAACGGATGCCACGAGGCTCGGGCATGTATGCCCGTACGGTCAGAGATCAGGTGCAGTTTGGCTCACTGCTATCATATGATCAGGCGGTGATGCAGCTAGCGGAGATGATGCCGATGCCATGGGACATGTGGCCGGAGGTAGATGATGCAGGGATGGACGCCGAGTACTCTGCGTATTGGGCAGAGCATCCATTTCCCAGATTGACAGATCCGGCAGAGCCACTGGATGGAGAGGGTGGAGGAGATGATGATTATGGAGGAGGGGATGGAGGTAGGGGCCAGCGGAGGCGGAGGGGAGTGGTGGGAGAGAGGCGGGTAGCACCTCGGAGGGAGGGAGGACAGGAGAGAGCAGCTCCAGTGGTGAGAGGACGGGGTGGATTGCCCCTACAGGTGCCAGCAGCACAGGGTCCTAGACAGGGACCGAGACAGGTACAGGCAGAGGGACAGAGACAGGTACAGCCACAGGTACCTATACAGGCACAGGGACAGGTGCAGGCAGAGGGACAGAGACAGGCACCTGTAGGGGAGGAGCCACAGGCAGAGGCTGAGAGCGGGGACTCTGAGGAGGATGAGGAGTTGAGGCTGCGGGAGATTTGCCAGGGCCAAGCAGATGAGATTGAGGATCTGGTGCGGGAGAGAGACCATCTCAGGATCAGAGTCCGAGACACAGAGCGGGAGAGGGATCAGGCCATCCAGAGATACACAGAGGCCGAGACAGCTCTGAGGGCAGGGAGGCGGGCAGCAGAGGATGCAGGGGCAGGCTACGCATATGTTTTGCGAGCCGGAGAGGAGATCGCCTACTGGAGGGATCTATACTATGCAGCCGTGCCAGCAGATCAGCGGGCTAGGAGCTTCCATAGATCGTCGCGCATAGCGACGGCTACAAGAGGGAGTCGCAGGAGACAGGCATCCAGCGGTGGAGTCATGGGGCCTCCACCACCACCAGAGAGACAGGGGGATCCTGGGGCGGGGCCATCTATAGCTCAGACTCCGTCGAGGCGAGGCGGCTCTGAGGGAGGGAGTTCCTCATAGCTATAGTGGGCTCCCATTGTATCAGTATATGTACCATTGTTGTATTGTAGACACCTGCGGGTGATTCTTTTGTAGCCATATGATTCTTTTGACATCATTGTATCATGACACTTTTGATTATATATGAGATGATTCATTTTGCGGCAACTATATGCATGTGTACCTTATGTGATGAAATGTTCTTATGTGATGCATGTTTTATGGATGCAAATATTTACATGATGCAATGCAATATTTTTGTTCTTTTATGTTTTATATGTGTATGCAGGATGAAAATGTGAATGTATGTAATGCAGATGAATATGATAATACAAATGTAAATTGTGCTAACAAGTGTTGTGTGCAGGATGTGATGCAGTTGTGATATCTATATGTATGTATGAAATGCTTATATGTGGTGATGTAGGTGTAACTATATGAAATGCAAATGTTTTTGGTGTGTCATTATACTCAGTCATGTGATAGCGGGCTACGCGGACTTGAGAAGGACAGTGGAAGTCAATCAAGAAAGGGGGATGGAAGACAGAAGATATGAACGTGAAAGAGCTTCTTGTGCGTTATCATCATTGAGCTTTATTATGGCAGAATAGGTTATGACAATCGAGGCATTTGTTCGGCCCAGAAAGTCATTGTACCTGTTTGCATGGAGATAAGACAATCACAAACAAGGAATGCCCCAGTTCATACTAGACTCACAGTGTCCTCATATCCTTGGACAAGTCATAGCATTACTAAAAGACAATCCACAGACAGCAAATGCAACTAGGTGACGATACCCCATCCTCGCCTTTCTAGTCAAAGACATCCTGGAGATAGAATCTCTAGTCAAAGACATCCTGGAAAAGCTAAAAGACATGTCACCAAAAAGATAAAATCAAAAGAAAGCCAAGACTCGACACCAACATCCACTGTAGTCCTCAAGTTTAGTGTCTCTTGTCACTTGTTTAAGTCATGTTCGATTGTGGTCACAATGTTCTTTCACAAAAAGGATAGATAGCACTGAACCATACGTTGTCTGAGTCTGTTGAAAGATTTTATTTGTTGAAGCCCATTGTTGCTGCTGTGTCTCATCTGAAACTGACTGAATCCATGAAACTGATACTTTATTGCGGAGAAGATGGAACTTTATTGCGGATCTGTGATGCAAATGTTACTTTATTGCGGATTGTGCGCGAATAGACTGAAGGAAGCTGGAAGAAACTGTACTCCTCGAAACATGTGATGTTCTCAGTTCCACACCCCTTACAAGACGTAGGATTTTGCCTTAGCCACAGATAGGATCGGATTTATTATGGATGGAAAGGGAGTGAAAAGGGAGGGTTATGGATGGCTAACCAATCTTAAGTAGATCAATAACAAGCCATGATGGGAATGGGTAAGTTTATTGTGAGCGAATAAGTTGTGAGTGTGTGCAAAGTGAAAGGATGAAAGTGAATCCTGAAGGAGGGAGGAGCAAAGTCCCTACGCATGGCGCTGGTGACCCAGTTTTCATCATGGTACTTGCCCAGGGCGCCACCGAAGTGGTTTTCACCGTTGGACGAAATTATTTCTCTTTACTTTTTTGGATTTTTCAATTTTTTTTTTTTTTTGTTGTCACAAGGCGCCTGTTTGCCAGGTTTTCACCAAGTAACTATTTTTTTGTTTTATAATTTTTTTGTATTTTTGAATTTTTTGATTTTTTTTTGTATTTTTGAATTAGGATATTCCAAAAGAGATTATGTATAGAACCTGCGAAGGTGCATGCTGTTAATAGGATCCTCCAAGGGTTCACCTTCTGTATTTGAGAGCTGATATGCCCCAGATCCATATGCTGCTGTGATGATGTAAGGACCAAGCCAGTTGGGTTCAAATTTGCCCTTCTTTTCTCTATCTTGCTGATTCTTGGGGTTCTCTCTGAGGACTAAGTCACCTACCTCAAATGTGCGAGGCTTGACCTTGTGATTGTAACTGTGACTCATTCGTTGTTGGTAAGCCTTGAGATGATTAAAAGCAGTGTGTCGTCGTTCCTCCAGCAGTTCTAGTTCTTGTAAGCGAGAGACCCTGTAGTCTTCGTCGTTGATTATGTTTCTTAAAGAGACCCGTAAAGAAGGTAGCTCGAACTCAATAGGCAAGATAGCTTCAGAGCCGTAGACAAGTGAGTAGGGTGTAGCTCCTGTAGGTGTGCGGACACTGGTACGATAGGCCCAAAGTGCGGGATTGAGTTGGACATGCCAGTTACGGCCAGCGTCGTCGACTGTCTTTTTAAGGATTTTGAGAATTGTTTTGTTAGACGCCTCAGCTTGGCCATTACCTTGGGGATAATATGGTGTGGAGAAACGATGGGATATATGGAAGCGCTCACAGAGTTCACGAACATCCTGGTTCTTGAAAGGACGCCCATTGTCAGTGATAATGGAAGTAGGGATCCCGTATCGGCAAATGATGTAGTTCAGGATGAAAGTAGCGATTTGTTTCCCAGTAACTTGTGTGAGAGGCACGGCTTCAATCCATTTTGTGAAATACTCTGTGGCTATGATAATGAATTTATGTCCATTGGAAGAAGGAGGGTGAATCTTGCCTATGAGATCGAGTCCCCACTGACAAAAGGGCCAAGGAGATGCAAGTGGCTGTAGTTCCTGTGCTGGTGCATGTATGAGGTCTCCATGAATTTGACACTGCTTACACTTCTTGACAAACTGATATGCATCTTTTTCCATAGTAGGCCAGTAGTATCCAGTCCTGATGAGTTTCTTGGCCAAGGTAGGACCACTAGTATGCGGACCACATATCCCTTCGTGTACTTCTCGTAACGCAATTTGAGCTTCGTCACTCTCTAAACATCTAAGGAGGGTGCCATCTAGACCTCGTCGGTATAGGATATCAGCTAGGATAACGTATCGGGAGGATTGGCGGATGAAAGTGCGGCGTTGGTTGTTCGATAAATCGGGAGGTAAGATGTTGTCGCGAAGGTATGTGAATATGGAACCATATAACTGGGATTCAGGACCAACAACACATATCATTTCCGTAGGAGTGATCTCATATGATGGAATCAGCAAGTTGTCAACCAGGAACTCATAGCGAGTCTCATTTTGCGGTAGATCAATGAGTGAAGAAATTGTAGCCATGGCATCAGCAGCGCGATTCTGTTCTCTTGGTATCTGCTCAAACTCTATCTTTGCAAAGTGCTGTTTCAGATCATCTACCAGTTGTTTGTAAGGCATTAGCTTTTCATCTTTTGTTTGATAATCATCAGTTGCTTGACGGATGACAAGTTGAGAATCGCCAAAAACACGAAGTTCCTGGATCTTCCACTGAATTGCAATTCTTAGCCCCGTTGTTAATGCCTCATATTCCGCTATATTGTTGGTGCAAGGAAATGATAAGCGGTATGACTTTGGTATAGAATCACCTTGGGGAGTTATAAAGAGTATACCCGCTCCTGCCCCATGCTATGTGTATGAGCCGTCAAAGTATAGTTGCCATGGCTTTGCAGGTGATATCGTTAGAATGGACTCATCTGGAAATTCTGACTGTAGAGGAACATCATCTATCATGGGAGCATCTGCCAATTGGTCTGCAATGGCTTGTCCTTTTATGGCTTTTCTGTCCACATATTCAATGTCGAATTCACTCAAAATCATTACCCACTTGGCCAGCCACCCAGTAAGTGTAGCTTTGTTGAGAAGATATTTTAGTGGATCAATTCTGGCAATCAACTTAGTCTTGTGAGTAAGCATATAATGTCGTAATTTTTGTGAAGCAAAGACCACAGCGAGACATGCACGCTCAATTGGTGTGTAGTTTAGCTCATATCCCACCAATGTGCGACTGATATAGTAGACTGCTTTTTCCTTGCCGTCAGGTATTTGCTGTGCTAGGAGTGCCCCCAGTGCTGTTGGAGTAGCTAATATGTAAAGTAGCAATGGTTGATCTTGAATTGGTGGCATCAAAACTGGCGGGTTCAAAAGATAGTCTTTAAGTGCCTGAAAAGCCTGTTGACAGTTCTCATCCCATTTGAACTTGATGTTTTTGTGTAGCAGGTGCTGGAAAGGGTTACACTTATCTGCAAGTTGTGCTATGAATCTTCGTATGGACTGGAGTCTCCCTTGTAAAGACCGAAGTTGACTGATATTCTTGGGTGGTGGCATGTCCAAGATAGCCTTGACCTTTGCTGGATCAGCTTCTATTCCTCTTTTAGACACAATGAATCCTAGGAGCTTCCTGGAGGTTACTCCAAAGACACATTTCTTTGGGTTTAGTCTTACCTTGTATTTTTCCAGCCTATCAAAAGCAACTGAAAGTATGTCCAAGTGTGTATTTCTGTCTATTGATTTAATCAAAAGGTCGTCAACATAATCTTCCACAGTTATATGCATGAGATCATGGAAGATAGTAGTCATAGCTCGTTGATACGTGGCACCTGCATTTTTCAGCCCAAAGGGCATGACATTCCAGCAGAAGGTTCCCCATGGACAAGTGAATGATGTTTTATGTTGATCTTCAGGTGCAATCTTGATCTGATTATATCCAGAGAATCCGTCCATTAAAGATAACATCTCATGGCCTGCTGTGAGATCAACAATTAAATCAATGTTTGGTAATGGGAAATCGTCCTTTGGACAAGCCTTGTTGATATCCCTGAAGTCTGTGCATATTCGGATGCTGCGATCTGGTTTGCTGACAGGTACTAAATTGGAAATCCATTCAGGATAATCAATTGGGCGTATGAATCCGACATCCAATAATTTCTCCAGCTCTGCCTTGACTAGCAATGCCACCTGTGGATGCATTTTCCTTAATTTCTGCTTCACTGGTTTTGCCCCCGGTTTGACTGTTAAATGATGCATTACTAAGTCGGGGTCTAGTCCAGGCATATCAGCATAAGACCATGCGAAGTTGACTTGTTGTTCCTTAAAGAAGCTTATGAATCTTGCTTTTTCGGTCTCTGTCAATGATTGAGCCAAAAATATGTTGTGTGGAACCTCTGCTGTACCAATGTTTGTCTTTATAGTCTCCTCTACCAACATGGATGATTTTTCCTTGTATGATGCTGGGAGAATGTCAAGCCTTCCATCTTCGGGCGCCTCAGAGAGGTTTTCACCCTCAGATACGTCCTTTCTTTTTACTTTTTTAGAGTCAGATAGCGCCACAGTGTGGTTTTCGCCATAAGACCCTTGTTTTGTTTTTATTTTCACATTTTTGCGACTAGAAGGCCCGACACCCTCACCAAAGTATGCCATGTTATTAAGCTCTATGGCGTATCCTGCTTTATGGTCTCCAAGAGGAAGATCATCGTGAATGCCAAGATAATCGACAATAGCTTCGTCATTTTGAAATGTATCAAGCTGTGCTGGTCCATCCTGATCCCAGTCAATGAGTTGGGGGTGAACGAGGGGAAGGTCTTTAGTGTTTTTAGAGTCCGCAAGGCTAATAGTGAAGATGTGGTTATATTCAGGTATGTCCAGATAGTCATCGAGGTCGTCAATGGCACTCTCCTCATCAGTTTCGATCGTGAGTGAGTCCAAATTATCATTACTAGTAGCACCCTCAGGGACAGGTGTCCTCATCCTATGTGATCTTGACCTAGGGCCTTGAAATGACAACTGTGCGGGATCCTTATGGGTCGGTTCTTGACCGACTCTGAATTTCTTGTAAAACTCCTCCTCCTCTGTAGGTTCCTCTGGCTCTCTAAATGTCTCGTTGAGCTCATAGTCGCTGGAGGATTTGTCTGAACCCCATTCCCATTCGTTGGAATCTGTAGAATAGTCATCTTCTTGTTGAACTTCAGCCACTTTGACTCGCCATATCTGTTTTGTTCTTTTATTTTGAATCTTGGGATTTAGAAAACCAAGCCCCTTAGAGCGTTCCCTTCTTGTAGTTAGCTCAGGTTGTAAAGGCTCCATGACACCTTCTTTGCGTAGTCCGAGAGGACTTTTTCCATCATACCCGAATCTTTGCAGAATTTTGAAACCTTTGCCATAGTTTTCACAGGGTATAATAATCTGATCATGTGTGTCCTCTTCAACGTCCTTATAGAGAATTTTATATAAATTTTCTTCCTCTAATTCGCCCCATTTTTGAAAGATGGTAGGATCCCATTTGAGCATCATGATGGAGATTTGCTTGTTAGGATGTGGCCTCCCATATTCCTTGGGAGAGGTCATGACTTGTCGTAAAAAGATTGTCTGATTCGGTGTGTATTCTCCCATACCTTTGTCTTGAAACTTGGCTCTAAGTTCACCTTGTTTGGATGTCGAGGGCTTTAATGACTCAGGATCAATATATGCTGAAGAAGGAGTAGCCTCACGATTACTGGGAATGATAGTCTCAGTATGTGGTCTCAAGTTATTGCAATATATGAATGGATTTGGATCACCATTGACCGTTACCTTGACTCCATTGTGAGGGAACTTAATGCACTGATGGTATGTTGATGGGACTGCCCTCATTTCATGAATCCAAGGACGTCCTAGCAATATGTTGTATGTGAGATCAAGATCTAGGACTTGACGAACCACATCCTTTGTGACTGGCCCTATTCTTAGCGGTAAGGTGACTGTGCCCTTGGATGAGCGCTCTTCATCATCATAAGCCTTGATGGTGATTTGGTTTGTAGAATTCACAGCCTTGTTAGAATATCCCAATTGTTTAATTGTGCTTAATGTACAAATATTAAGACCTGCTCCTCCATCTATCAGGACTCGCTTTATTCGATGTTTATGTATGAAGGCTTCAACATGTAGAGGTGCATTATGTGGCTGACTTATGGAGGCGTCATCGACTTCTGTAAATGTGAGGGAGTGTGGAACGGATAGGTATCCCACCATGGCTTGAAACTGGTCCACGTTCAGATCAGTAGGGACGGCAGTATCTCTCAAGATTTTGTCAAGGATAGCTTTATGTGCAGGAGATATACATAAGAGCTCAAGAATAGATATGAGCGCAGGTGTCTTCCCTAGTTGTTCTACAAGGTCGTACTCAGGCTTGGTTGACGAAAGATTGGTATTCTTAGTGGAGGCACCTGGCAACGTGATCTTACCTCGACGGGTTGTAACATGACATTCAGAGGTAGATTCAGACGAAGATCCCACACCTTTTAGGACAATTTTGGGTCTTTGAGAAGAATTCTCAGGATTTTTATTTTTGATAGTAATGGTAGAAATATAATTGTCCATTGAGATGTGATTGATAGTAGAATCATAATTGTAAGGTGCTCTAGTGTAATTGGCTTGATCATCTGTGACTTTGCCTTTTCCTTTGTCATGTTTTGGGAATGGTTCCTTAAACACCTCATGCTCTTGGTTAGATGAATGTCCCTCAATCTCAATATCTCCTCTGTCAATGAGATCTTGTACAATGTTTTTCAGTCGATGGCAATTACCTGTCTTGTGATCCTTGCTCTTATGAAACTCACAAAACTCATCATCATTCCACCAATTTGGTTTTACCTTTGGTTCATAAGGAGGAAAATCTGGAACTGTAATTACTTTGTTTGCTACAAGCTTTTTGAATACTGATTCAAGTGGTTCCCCCAATGGAGTGTACTTCCTTCGTGGTCTAGAAGTTGTTTGAGTGTTCACCTGATTGTTGGTAGAACTTGATCCAGAAAAGACGAACTTGGGTCTCACTGTGTTGGCATCAACAACACCATCATTAACTGTGTTCTTGTTCTTGTTCCAAAATTTTGGTTTGTCCTTTCCCTTAAAGTCCTCTTTGTTTTCTTTGAATAGTTTAATAACTCCTTGTTCAATTAAGACTCTTTCTGTTGCTAGCCCCTTTTCAATGACATCCTTGAATGTAGACAAACAAGCTTTTCTGAGATCATAGCCAATAGCCTTATTAATGTTTTGTGTGAACATCTCCACCATTTGTTTCTGCGGGATTTCACAACAACATCTGGTAGCTAAGTTTCTCCATCTCTGTAAAAATGTTGCGAAAGATTCTCCTTCCTTTTGTTTAGTATTGCACAAGGTAGTAACTGAGACATCTGTTTCTATGTTGTAGGAGAAATGCTGAATGAATGCCTCTGCTAAGTCGCCCCATGACTTAATACCAGGAGGTAATTGAGAAAACCATTCCATAGCTTGATCGCCTAAGCTCTGTGGGAATAACCTCATCAAGTATGTTTCTTCTACCGCTACCTCAATGCAAGATGTGAAGAATTGTCTTATGTGTGCCTTGGGGTCTCCTCTCCCTCTATATTTGTCGAATTTCGGTGTCACAAAGTGTGGAGGAAATGGAGGCATTGGAATGCTCTTATCGAAGGGATAAGGGCATATATCTCTCATAGTGTATGTAGGTTTTGATGTACTCATGTCCTCCACTTTCTTTTGTAAATCTCTTATTTGTTGCTCCAAATTATTCTTGGGAGGAGATTGATTTCCTGTTGCATACCCCATGTTTGAAACACCCATTTGAGGAGGAGCTTGCTGCATGTATGGATGATACTGATCGTAGACATGTCCATATGGAGGTCTATATTGTTGCGACATATATGGAGCATTTGGCATAACTTCTTGTTGGGGAACCCCATATCTATTTTGTGTGTATAAACCATATTCAGTAGGCCTTTCATTTTCCATTGTGTTGCCCCCAATTTTGACATGGGGTCTCCTTGTGTCAAAATTTTGAGGATGTCCTTGAGTATCCACTTGTCTTGATGGATCTATACCTTGAGCATGTGTTTGAGCATAGGGCCTCCATGAGGGTCTTTGAGTGTAAGTATCATATGCTTGAGCTTGTGTATGTGGGATTGCTGGTTTTTGAAGCAAAACTGATGGTGACTCCGACATCATATTATTTGGTCCTCTATTTCCTCCACTATTTGGTCTCCTTTGATCCATGTTAGGTTGAGCTTGTTGTGAAGGTCGACTTTCCATAAGTTGAGATAAGTCAAAATCATGTGGTATTTTAGCTCCACTTTGTGCCATCATGTTTAAAAAGTATTGACGATCTCTCCTCATTATCTCTTCAACCAATCTATTGAATTGAGGATCCAATATGGATTCTTGTATGTCTGCTGATAGTATTGAAGAATTGTCCACATTATCATTGTGTGTAGCGTTGTGTATAGCGTTTGCGCTTTCCACATTTGGATTGTGTCTATAAACATTCATGTCTGGTAATGTAGTGTGCTCAGGATTGTAGAATACATCATTGTCATACTCATAAGAACTCATGTTTACGGACCCTTGAGCTTCTTTAGCTTTTCTCCTAGATTTTTGAAGACGGGTTTCAACCATGAACTAGGTGTTAGACCAATATGTGGGAGACTAGACGAAAATGACAAGAGTATGGAAGACCAAGAGTTGTATGGAATGTAAATGAATCTGAAGTTTACTTGCAATGTCCAAAGTGTAAGACCAAATATGTATGTAGTAGAGTAGGTGTGACTTCCAAAGAGAGGATAGTTTCTCTTGATGAGGTAAGCTGACCTTGACTCTAAGTAAGACCAAATGAGACCCAAAGGTAAGAAACCTTGATGAGGGACCACTTAGCAAAGTGTAGTAGTATGTAGTGTGTTGACAAAGTATGATGAGGACAAGCAAGTGACCTTTTGACTCAAGTTTAGACAAGTATGAATGTAAAATGAGGTATGAAGCAATGATGGACTGTGTAAGACCTTAGAACAGGCTGAGTGCTAGATGAAACCTGAAGAGACAACCTAGGAAGCTCAAGTATGCCGAAACTGATTTTCTTTGTTTGCTTGACTGTTAAACTTTTCAAATCCTGACACAGACGCCTCTGTATACTTCACAGACGCGGTTTTAAGACACAGACGCTACTCTGTTTGACGCAGACGTGATTCTGAGATTTTCCTGTTGATGTTTGCTGGGACTGTAACAGTTTTTTTGCAATTGTGGACACAGACGCGCCTGTATACTTCACAGACGCGATTCCCAAACACAGACGTGTCTCTGTTTGACACAGACGCTGATAAAAAACACAGACGCTATTCTGTACTTCACAGACGCGTTTATCTGACACAGACGCGGTTTTAACAGACACAGACGCGTTTCTGTAACCTTAGTGCAATCTTTCCTATCTGTGAATTTGTTTTGCTGTGACCAAATCTGATTTTTCAACTGTTCTTCGTGACAAGAGGACACAGTGTTGATGACCCAATGTTTGCAGACTGTTTAGACTCCAAAAAGTGTGTTGTTTGATGTAAAAAGTTTTTGCATACACTTGAAGACACAAAAGACACAATGTTTTGCTGTTTTGTTTTTGAGTGTTTGAATGTTTATCATAAGTCAAGCACAATTCTTATGGCTGGCCAAGACAATAGTTGTTGATCCCACATGGGGTTTTACCCCCGAGGCTACGCTATTCAGAGCAGATACTTAGATGCTTGACCTCACTGGCTCCACCCTCGGCACTCACTTCTCGGGTCAGCCAAGCATCAGTCCCCATGAAAACTCCCCATGGCGAACTTTGTATCTCTACTAAGAACCGTATGTGTGTGGGCCGCTACCAGAGGTCCGACCTCCTGCCTCAACAACTAGAAGGATTTGGGCATCTAAAACAAAGAGGTGCTAGTAAGGGCATCCGCTCGTGTGGCCATACATGCGGCACTTTCAGCTCTGTAAATACAGAAGGCTCCCAGCCGGTAGGGGTTACGCCCTACAAATGATCAAATAAATTTGATCAAACGGGTTTATGGGGAGACATAGTGTCGGTATGAACTAATCAGCACACGTTATTCATAGTTTTCACCATGAATACATTTGATTATAGTGGTTTGGATGAGGTGGGTTTTCTTCGCTACCACTTGGGTCGTTCTCTTCTCACTAGTAGTCCTAATGACCACACGGGAAGACAGGCCCTCTAAAGATTAAACAAAAAGAGCCTATTGCTCAAGACACAAAAGACAATGATTCAATTTTAGTGCACCAATGGAAGTGTTTGCTAATCTATGAAAACAAGGCACACAACAAAACTACAAAACCCTAGCCAAGGCCCTGCAACAAAATTTGTTAGTAGTTTGGGTTGTTTCAAATGATCACCCCTTCCTGCAAGCACACAAGTTAGGTAAATTTTAGAAAACCCAAAAGACTTTGTGAAAAGGGGCCTTCAACAAAAACGTTTTTGCCTCCAAAGCAAGCTGCACAAACCAGGTTAGCTAGATCTGAAAGGGTTAGTCCAAAAATAAACTAGATCTGAAACATTAAATGCAAGACAAAATGGCGAAAAAATGAAAACCTAAAAAAAAAAAAAAAAAATTTTTTTTTTTTTACATAGACGCGATTTTACCTTACATAGACGCGATTCTGCCCTACACAGACTCGATTCCACAACACAGACGCGATTTAACACCTCACAGACGCGTTTCTGCAAAAAAATGTAAAACAGAAAATCCTGCAAAGCACAAACGCGATTAAAATGATCACAAACGCGACTTCATGATGCACAGACGCGGATAAAAACCACAGATGCTCTTTCCCAACACAGACGAGGGCAGATTCGACACAGACGCGTTTTCAATTCACAGACGTGGCTCCAAAAACCTGCAAAATAAATTCTGACAAAAACACAGACGCGATTCCCGATATTGCAGACGCTTCTGAAACACAAAAACGCGATCCGAACGCTCACAGACGCGGAAAAACCTAAAATGTCGTCGAAGATTGTCCGATCTGCAACTTCAAAAATGCAAAATCTGCAACAAAAATGTTAAATGCAAAGGGACAAGAGTCCCACCGGGCGTGCCAAAATGTATATGGTGAAAATGGATAACAAATAACAACAATATTGAAAGACTAAAATGGATTCAACCACCAAACCCTAGCCTAACAATGAACAAAGATCCACCATAACATATGAAGATAACCTAAGACAATGCAAAATAACTCAAAATCACAAAGATTATACCATCACATGTCCAATAGGGTTTTGATCTCCATTCTTCCTATCTCCATTGATCTTGTTTGATATGCTTGCTCTCAGATTTTTGTATGCACAAGAGCTCAATAAAGAATGGAATGTGGTTGCAAGTGTAGCAAGTTGCATGAAAGATCATTAGCATGAGTGATTAGGGTTTGACAATGAAGAAAGCATCTCCTTAAATAGAAGACACAATATGAAATGGAGGGTTAAGATTGAGAGGTGTAAAAAGAGAGGTCGGCTAGGATTAGAGGGTAGGTATAAGAAATACCAAAATAATGAAAGGGGTAGGTAGTGTAGGAATTAAGAGATGAATGACATGTGTCATGTGTAGAAAAAGATAATGAATTAATTAAATAAATAAAGATTTATTTAATAAATAGAAGAAGTAGGACAATTAAATAAATAAAATATTTATTTAATTTAGGAAAAGGATAATTTAAATAAATAAATGTATTTATTTAAATGAGAAATAAGGCTAGAAGAGGATAAATGAATTAATTAAATAAATAAAGATTTATTTAATTAATAGAAGAATTAGGCTTAGATAATTAAATAAATAAAATATTTATTTAATTAAACATGACAATTTTAGGTGTCTACACCATGAAAATATACTAAATGATACTGCAACTATATGATAATGAACATGCAATGAAAGTGGAACAATTTTTTGAGAATGTGTCAATTGTAGTACAATGATAGAGGACTAGATAGAAGAAAATAGGAAAATGAATAAATTGAGGTCTCCAAAATGCAAAATTGTAGGATGAAATGCAAATGATGGGATTGAGATGGAGGGATTTGTTGTTGTGCAAAATGTGGAGAGAAAACCTAGTTTTGATATTGCTGAGGGTAGTCTATACCACTGATTATAGGAATCAGTATGTTATGAAAAGCCCAGGGCATGGACTGACTCTTAGACAATAGGTGTCCCTTGCACACAACCATGTAAACACCATATAGATATAAATACAGGGCTATAGGTTTGTGCAAGAAAAACCATATATAGGAGTAGTCATGAGACAAAATGATGCAAATCAAATTAAAAGACCAATCATGCAAACAAAATGCACAAGGCCAACTGACATCTCTTGCCAAGAGTAGGACTTAGGATTATGGATAAACTGTCAGACATGGGAAGGATGCATCCCACTGGGAAAAAGTAAGTGATGGATCTCAATAGGAAATAGAGAAGATGGTATGGACATATATATGTAGATGTAGTATTGATTGCAAAGATTTGGTTAAGATCATGTGGATGAGTGCTTGGATGACGTACAAGTCAAGAAGAAGCTCAAGCTCATAAATCAGGGTTAAGCTCGGTGTATTGGGATGAATGCTCAGTGTGATGGGCGAAAAGCTCAAGATAATAGTATGAAATCTTAGTGTGCTAGGGTGATCCTTATTCATGGCTAAGACAAAGACTCATCATCTCATGAAGATACAAATAACCTTGATATTTGTTGGCGAGGTGGTGAAGGTTTATGTAGTGGCATGGATTGAAGAATGAAGGAGACAACTAGCTGTAAGTGAGGCTAGGGAGTGTTACCATTATGCAAATTCATTAAGATATTAGACATTCCAGAAGTGGGGTGGGAAGGATTATGCGAAGGATTATGAAGTGTCACCATTGTCAACTACTCTTAGAAAGAATACATCAAGCAAAGTATACACATTGGCCAAGTGCAACGCTTCAATAATAGAGTGTGAAAATGAGGGGGCCTAGATTAGCCCAAATAGATTTTACAAGTTTTGCACAAATGAAGACACACTTTAAGACATATGACCTAAGGCTGGAAAGTGGAAACCACTTGATAGGCCTCTCGCACAAGCGATACCTCATTCAGGCGGATAGATAGAGACTCTAGTAGCACTGGCTCCCCCTTACAATGTACTCACTTCTCGGCCATACCAGATTCTCTTACCCCAAAGATTTAAGGATCTATGATATGGTAATTCCTATCTCATCCTAAGTGCGCACATGAGAGGTAACATCGAGGTACAATCCACATCCACTACACTATCAAATATAGGATTTTAGCTACTAAAACTTGTGGCTAGTTTAGTTTCTGAGGGATTACTAATCCAATGATGGATTCTCGAAGAAAGCCACTTAAGGCTCTAATTGATCTTATCGGTGCAGGGAAGGCCCCCACATACATTGAATTCACTCAACACCCTAGCCGCCTAACCAGCTTATTTATATAGTGGCTTGGAAAAACCCGCTCGAGATCGTGTTGGGAGAGTTGATATCCCTGACATGTCGCAATTCAAAGTATCCTTGTGGGATGATGAAGGTGAGGGGAGAGGATAATTGAGTGCAATGGTGGGTCCACCCAACAATAAGTGTGCAATCGCACCAATAAAAAAAGTCTCTAGATTATAATTGAGATCATTAGAAGTTAGGTTAGGTTTTCAAATGAGAGGGGTAGGCCTCCTTTTATACCTAATTGTTGGAAAACTATTTGAATTTTTAGAGTAGGCTGACACAAGATCTAAATTATTACTCACTTGATGTGACCATTGTGAGGACCAAGGCGTTGTGGCACCATGATCTTGAGCTAAGACCTGGTCACCCTAGAGCCCTAGTCCCGAGAATTAGGACACAATAAATGGGGAAAAAATAAGAGATAAGGTGAAAATGCAGGTTTGTGAAGGGTGTGAGCATAATCAAAGTAGGTATCAGGCATTGAAAGATGAAATACCAAGGTGAGGATGAAATTGTATGTGGATACGATTTATGATGCTACAAAAGTATATATATAGGGCTAAGAATGGGTTTCCTCTTTTTCTCTCTAGGTTAGACTTTAGTATACAAAAGCTTCTACTCTACTAGGACTTATAGGTAATAACATTCACAAACTTCCTCTACATAATTTTCTAATTTATGCACTTCATATTTCTAAAATTGAGATAAATAAGGGTATTAAAGGTGAGATCCATAAATCCTAGCTACAACTCAAATGGTTTGAATCTCAAGAACCTATTCAATAGTTTAGAATGTGTTCACACCCCCTCCACATAGAGACTAAACACCATATTTCTTAAGTGCATCAAATTTTTCAACTTTTCTTGATGTAATATAAAACCAAAGATCATATTCAGATTCTCCATACTATTAAATCAAGGGGTGATTCTTTTGCCTCTTCAAATACTTGTACAAATCTATCCAATCATTCATGGATTGTAAGGATTATATGTTTAATTCTTTTGTTTAAAGAGATGTTTGGTCTTTATCAACATCCATTTCAAGACTTTAATTCCACAATTCTCTACACTTAAAAGATTGCTTCTTTCATTCACTTTGTTTCTTCTAATGACATACTTATAAATGTGACAAAATTTATGAGATATTAAAGCATATGATTTTTTTTCACATACTTTCTCTTCAAAATAGTGCACACCTTTTATTTGTCTCTTTTTCCTTTGTCATATTTTCACTTTCAACCCCTATTCCTTTTTTTTATTTTAGTTTTATAGACCAATGGGCTAATTTTGACATTTATTGGATATTAAAATTGTTACACCCTGCCTTTTTGGATTGCAGTTACTTTTAACCTTTATGTGAATATGTGTGTAATTTTGAATGTAAGGATTTTGCATTAGGTTGATGTTTAGATATGAAAATAATGTGATTTGAATTTCTTTATGGGTAAGTGCAAGGTAATGGGTCACAAATTGGCCGAAGTTCACGCGTTGGAAAACGCACTCTTAGAAACAGGGGCCCATTTTTGCTTTAGGCCCCCGAGGCAAAAAGTAATGGGGGCTCGAGGCGAAACTAAATAGGTCCCCATTTTGTTCTCAAACGGGGGACCGCTTGAAAACAAAATGGGGTCCCATTTAAAAAAAAACAGGCCCCCGTTTTTAAATCCGATTTTACCCATTTTTTTCGGGCGCATTTTGTCATTTTTACCTGCAAATGTAGTGAGAAAAGGTGATAAAAAATGGCCCCCCTTGTTGTGGAATCCATTTCAAGCCTCCATATCCCGAGTGCACATTCGATCATCCATTTTCACATTTTTTATTTTCTTGTATATTTTTCTTGTTGTTTGAGTATTATTTAAGTATTTTTGGTATTATTTAAGTTTTCTTTTAAAGTATCCTATAAGTAAATTTGTTTTTATATTTTTAAATTCTTAATTTTGATCTGAAATATTCTTCAACAGTTAACCCTAAACTCTAAACCAAAATCAATAAATTTACAAATCAAAACCAAATCTAGATAGTTAACAAAACAAAATATCAAATTTACAAGATACAAGATATCTCACAAACATCAAAACCAAAACCAAATCGAAACAAAACCGAAACTAAATGGAAATCAAAATCAAAACCAAATCGAAACCAAACTGAAACTAAATAGATGTATCAAAACCAAAACCAAAACGAAATATCATGGCATAATAGGTCCTGGCATAATAAGACCTATTAATCCATGACATGGTATAATAGGACCAATTATGGACCTATTATGGCATGTAATGGCATAATAGGACATATCATGTCATCATGGCATAATATGTCCTATTATACCATGATATGGCATAATAAAGTCAAATTATGACCTCTCAAATGTGTTGAATAAAGAAAATGAACTATATGCTATTGAGCATAGATAATGTTAACTAACGTATGCGTAATCATGTCTATTAAAGATTATGAAAGAGACACTAGTGTATGAGTTATCATAAAGTTTACTGTCTCAATCTCAATAGTTTTTTTCCTTTCTTTCTTTCACTTTATAATGATTATCAACTTGTTTGACCAAGTGCTCTTCCTCTATGTTAAAAGTCCTAACATTGTAACTTCATTCACCCTAATGGTGTGAAATCAACATTAACACATATTCTTACACATGGAAGTGGTGGGCTACCAAGGTCAAGGTCATCCATAGCTCTAAATGTAAACCTCAAGGGTCCTCATTCATGATGACCCTACTTAGATATTCCATTTGGTAAATCAAAGGCTTCATAGTTTATACACCAATATTAGAGGGATTTAATTCTCTCCTCTTGTATAATATCTCTAATTTATTAATGAGACCTTCAAAACATGAATATTCATTAAGAATTAGCCATTGACATAGTCAAATTATTATAGATTTGATAACTATTTTCCTATTATTCCATGACATGACATAATAGGACCAATTATGGACCTATTATGGCATGTCATGGCATAATAGGACATATTATGCTATCATGTCATATTAAGGCATTTCATGGAATAATAGGAATATAGTAGGTCCTATTATGCCATGTCATGGTATGACAGGACCGACTATGCACCTACTATGCCATGTCATGGCATAATAGGACACATTATGACATAATGTGTCCTATTATGCCATGACATGGCATAGTAGGTGCATAGTCGGTCCTGTCATACCATGACATGGCAAAATAGGTCCTATTATGCCATGAAATGGCACAATAGGACCGTTTATTATGCCATGAAATGGCACAATAGGACTGTTTATGCCATGTCATGGCATAAAGGTCCTATTATGGTCCTATTATGCAATGTCATGGTATGATAGGACCAATTATGGACCTATTATGCCATTATTAAAAATGTTGCATGTTGCACCATGTTGTCTCAAAAATGTAATCCTGACATCAAAAACCATGCTAGAATTATCAAGATCTTTCCATTAAGATATGCTATTTTTCTCACCAATCACATCACCATCTACATGTAAGATAGTCAATGAATTCATGAAATCCATAGTGAAAACTACTGAGACATCAAGAGACTTTACTTGTAGTAAGATTTGATCCACTATAGTAAATTTCAAATGGACTTTGAATCTTTCAATATTGAATTTGTGAGACTTGGGTTAAATGTTTCTAGGAATTATTTTTTTAGGTATTGGGCCTTTCAACCAATAAACGAAAAAATTTAACCACTTCTAGCAAGCCACCATTCCAATTCCTTAAATCACATATTTACCAAAATTATTCTTAATCCTCATTAGGCAATACAAAAGTTACCACTATTAGTTATTGGTACCTTTCTAGTGCCTTGGAACATTTTTAGGTGACCATGTGGCCTTTTGGGCTATTCTAGTGGGTTATGGAAAGTCAAAAAAATAGGCGAGATGTTTTAAATTTCATGGATTAGACAAAATCCATAATTAAAGCCAAAATTTGAGCTACTGGACATTGGGGTAACTAAAAATTCATTTTAGAAGAGGGAAATCCAAATATATAACCTTAAGTAATTAACATTACTCTTCAAAATTTTATATATTAAAGTTTAGGCTTGATTCATACCTAGTACCATTTCGAAGGAAATTCTAATTCTCAAACTTTGATGGGAAATATTTAGCAAGTTATTAGGTGAAAATATTTAGAAGGAATCAAGGAAAGAGAAATAAGGTGGGAGGATGGATGAAATTTTGACTTAAAAAAATAATGAAAGAATCAATAGAGCTAGAGAATTAAGCATAACATGAATAAGTGTTAGATGAAGAGAAGTTTGACAAATCAAAAAAGAAGCAAGGATGATAATTTTTAGAAGGTGGGTTATTGAAATGGCAAGGATGATAAGGAACAAATAGCTAGGTTAATGGATAATTATGGCATAATAGGTCTTATTATGCCATGAAATGGCACAATAAGACCGTTTATTCCATGTCATGGCATAAATGTCCTATTATGGTCCTATTATGCCATGTCATGGTATGATAGGACCAATTATGGACCTATTATGCCATGTCATGGCATAATAGGACACATTATGCCATGATGGCATAATATGTCCTATTATGCCATGACATTGCATAATAGGTCCATAGTTGGTCCTATTATATCATGTCATGGTATAATAGGACCTATTATGCCATCATGGCATAATAGGTCCTATTATGCCATGACATGCCATAATAGGTCCTATTATGCCATGACATGGCACAATAGGACCATTTATGCCATGTCATGTCATAAAGGTCCTATTATGGTCCTATTATGCCATGCCATGGTATGATACGACCAATTGTGGACCTATTATGCCATGTCATGGCATAAGAGGACCTATTATATCATGTCATGGAATAATAGGACCTATTATGCCATGACAACTTAATAAGTCCTATTATGCCATGACATTGCATAATAGTCCACCTATCATGGCATAATAGGTCCATAATAGGACCTATTAAGCCATGACAGGACATGATTTTCTCGAATTGCCAACTTCATCATCTAATTCATCTCCAACACTGAAGTACTAATTCAACATGTTTACTTAGTAAATGACCACTTAGAGAGGTTACCATCTAATATATTGGTACTATTCCAACACAAAGTACTAATTCAACATGTTTACCAGAATTTTGACTAATTATTTATTATGTATTACTTTATATATGTTGATCTTATTTTACTTTTTTTACAAGTTCATGTATGGAATATTTTATATTGATTTTAATAGTTGATGCATTTTACAAGAAATGAATGCATTAAATTGAATATATAATAGATTTATGAAGTTTTAATGAAAGTTTTTATTAAGTTTTGTGCACAAATTTTATATTTAAAGATTCAATAGTATGTACATGTATATTTTTATAAGTTCAATATTATATTATATTTCATGTGTATCTCACTCAATAACATAGAAATGTTACTATTTATAAATGCTTTTTAAAAAAACTAAAATAGATTCTTCTTTGACATAGAGTTGTATATAATTAATGTATATCTTTATATATGCAGGAGCTCTTTGTTATGATGGATGTGTTTGACATAGATGAATTGTTAGGTGAAAATTCCCCACCGCAACCCCCTCCTCCTCCATCTCCACCTCCACCTTCACCCCCTAGATTAGATGAAATTCATTTAAGAGAAAGAATTAATGAAAACCTACAAGTTATTGAACAAAATATTACTTCAATCCAAAATGAGCCAATCACCCTCCCCCATCTTCTAGAGTTTGCAAAATCAATGCAAACTGTTGTCGAGTCAGTTAGATCAGTTGATTTTCAATTAGATCAATTTCATAGATGGCGACAAGAGTTGCATGTTTTTTATGCCGATGGATTAACTTATAGGTAGATCATTGATCTTAGAATAACCAAAGCTCATTTATGTCCATATTTTACTAACCCAAAAACAAAAGAACCAATGCAACGTACCCAGAAAAGAATTTCAATTAGGTGGTGTGATCATCCAAAAATGGTTAGACACTTCTGGGATAGATGGTGGATGGTTTTTGATTATCCACCACATCATAATTATGAGGTCCCTTTATATTTTTTTAAGAAATTATACTGTGAGTTTGTATTGCACAAAAAACCAAATTATTTTGATACTAAGCCATTCCAGGGTGTTGGTGGCGGAATTCCACATCATAGATTAGGGGCACACACTAATAATCCCCTACTAGATCCACCCATGATTCCACCTGTTGCTCCATTGATTCCTGCAAATGTGTAGAATACATCATTCATTTCAACATTAGATGCTTTGACTTCCCTCACAGGTAACCTGAGTGAGCAAGCTGCACAGATGGAATCCGCTCCTCGATTGATGCCACATATGTGTACGAGTTTTCATGAGATGTGTGTAGGTCCTACTACTGGTCCAGGATCCACTTCAGTTGCAGTTGAGCATGATGCAATAGATGATACTATGATGACATCATATATGGATTTTATTTGCTCTGATGATCATCTTGAGCAGGTATAGATATATATACATGTACATGTCAATATATAAATTAAGTTCATGTCTTTTTTTTTATACAATCTAATACTTCATTAAATAAATTTGGTTTATGTAGATAAGGACTACACCAAATGTTTGCATCAATATTGCATCTACTCCTACACAACTTGGCACACCTTTTGGGGTATAGTATCAATTTCTATCTAGACATTGTACTAGCTTTTTAAGTTAATATGTTATCATCGTATACTATATAAATTTTCATGTTGATAAATTGAATGCTTCTTTCTCTAGGCTTCAGGTCATGAGGGACCCTCTACATCACATTGAGAAGAGGGTGTGACAATTGTGACACCATCTATTGTATGTATCTTAGAATTCATAAATTAAACATGTTCGTACAACATTGTAACTTAAATTAAAATTATTTAATACACATATATATGTTCAATAAATATGATTTCATTAAATGCATGTTTGCAGGTGGACACTACTATCAGGATAGGTTATCCTCATCATTTTTATCAAAGCCAAATTGAACGTCCATCGTTATCCTTTGAGGTCTTAATATGTAATATTTAATTTGACATTATTTTGACTCTTAATTTAACATTTAATTGGACACTTTGAATTTGACCTTGTACAGGACTTAGCTAGCACTACATTTGGTGTTGATTTCAATGTACATACATGTTAAGGTGCACAAGATACTGCTAGAGGAGATGAGCAACCTTATGTACGATATTTAATTATATGATTATTTAATCAAATTATAAATATTCATTTTTATTTAATAAAGAAATAAACACATATGTATGTGCTCATGTTCGTTATATCATGTTTCTTATCTTGTATATAGGATAACACAACTCCTAAGCATATAGTACATGCAAAACACGTTACTAGAGTTGATGTGCACACGCATAGGGTAAGTTTGTAACTTAATTTATGAATTCCAACTGTATTTGATAAATTATTATCTTTTAATAGTTAATCAAGTATTTTAATATTATTTTTTCCTTGTACAGCATGAGACAGGTCAATCTAGTCCATATCTCGGGGAGAAGAGACCATGAGATGTTATTGATGATAGCACTTAGATTTTACTGTTCATTTGGCTCTGATATGATGTACATGTACTATTTTATATGATATGTACTTTTTTATGGACTTTACACATTTGTTTACACATGTACTTATTTTTTAACATTGTATATATTGTCTTGGATGTGCACATACTTTATATATATTTATAGTTGCATAATAGGATTAGATCATATATATTTTTTGGACTACATATATATATGCACATTAGATATTATGTGGAGTTCATCATTTTACCATCCAGATATATATGGATTAGATATAATATGGATTATGTGGGCTTGAAATTTTATTTATGGAACTTGTGCTTAAATAACTTTATATGGATTATGTGGACTTGAAATTTTAGTTATGGAATTTTATTTAAATAACTTGTGATTAGATAAGATAAAGGTGTACATCATGAACTAACAATGATAATAAGACCAAAGTATCAAAACATATCTTATAATTATAACATATTTTAAACTAAATAAAAAAGTATTAATCATAGATACGCAAAATATATAATCAAATATATAATAACCATTACAATAATAATGATGATAAGAGAAAAGTATCAAAACATAGGTTTAAATATATAATTACCATTTCAATAACAATGATGATAAGAGCAAAGTGTAAGGAATAAAGTAGGTGGTATGGTGGGGTCCAACAACTAGAACCAATGTACTATGTATGAAATTAAATTTACCCCATAGAATATATAATATATTGAATAGAAATTTATTAAAACATAATTATCTCATTCATAAATTTGACCAATAGTCTCTCATTTATGTTTATTACACAAAATGTAATCAAGCAGACCTATCTAAATTTTTTGACTTCATCTCCTAAGGGACCCGCAAAAAAAAACATGTCGTATAAAATACACAATCAAAATTCAACATTCAAGTGCAAGAATATTACTTTACTCAAGTAAAGTTAAAAAATTTAACCTTAAACATATTTGTAAATGCACAAATAATAGTATTCATTGATGCCATGTACATGTGGAAGACCTGAAATAAAATTAAAAAATAGTCTATTTAAATTATAATAATAAGGACATATCTCTCAAAATACAACATAAAGTATGCACAAACAGTAGTAGTCATTGAGGCCAAGTCTACTCTGAGAGACTTGGAAAAAAAAAATACATGTGATTAGTTTTTATAATGAGGATGCATTCAGTTTAAAATACAACATAAAGCATACATCACAAATCTTAAAAGGGAGTTGCCTTAAGGGTACAAAAATTTAACTTACTTGTAATTATTCAAAATGAAACATAAATTATGCACACATAACTTGGTTTTCATTGATGCCTTATACTTGTGGTAGACCTGAAACAAAATTACTAGATTAGATTTTAAAATTAGGATGCATGATTTAAAATGCTATATAAAATATACATCACGACTTTTAAAAGGGAGGTGGATTAAGGGTTCAAACTATAACTTACTTGTATATATTCATTCTATTATACCATCTGCATCCTCTGTCTTTTGCAAATCATCTATAATTGTCTCGTTCTCTTTCATAGAGAGAGTCCATAATTGTTTATTAGCTGGTCTACCATGATATCTATCCAATTTTATATTAGTTGCCACTACCAAATGCGATTAATGTATAATCTTCTTCTCTAATTCATAATCTTCAAATGTGAGCAATCCATTCTTTCTTGTTCGATATTTGTGTAGCCAGGTGCCAACAACAACCACAAATCCATTTGAATAGTCATAACCATCATCATCTACTTGAGGAGTGGTTAGCTTATGCTTTGGCTCTACACATTGAGCCAACCAATACTCTGTCCCCTCTTCATTGTCCTCTGGTGCAACAACAACATAGACATGTCTTGTGCACAAAACAATTTTATTTTAATATTTAATGAGATATAAAAACAAAAATATACACTGTAAGATTTCATATATGTACTATTTAATAAATCAAAACAATTTTATGCAAACATCTGATCCATATATTCATCAGTTCTTTCATGTGGATCATTTGCATGTATGGGTGTCAATGATCTTTGTTTCCATTCTTCAACCCATTCTTTATTCTCACAAAATTCCCAATTTCCGAAAACACAAAATTGACAGAAGCAAGCAAGCTCCCTTGTGAATATAGTCCATGTGTTTGAATTAGAACTCTTAAACAAATTCCATTTAGCTGATCCAATGATGGTATTACAATCATGCCAAATAGGAATACTATCTTCCTCTACCAACCAAAAGGAATATCGAATTGCAGAGTTCTCAGTTGATCCTTTTGACAAATTTGAATTGCACCAATCTACAACTGCACGAGCATCTCTGAATTTCACTGCATCCTCGAATTTCAATTGTTCTCTAGAAAGAGATCTTTTTACACAGACACTAGCTCCATTATGTTCCCCCTTACTATGTTCCGCTTCAAAAAAACTCCATAAATGTTGGACATTGGTTTTCTTGTGAACTCTGCATAGCCAATAAAACATTCTTGCATTTTTGAATTGTCCAGTGTAGTTATTTGACCATATCATATGTTGTTTCATGTCAATTTATCTTTCCTTAAGATTATCATGAAATACCTCAAAGAAATGCTGAACAAACTCTGACGAGTGTAATCGATTATCAATAACATAGAAATGGTACTCCCTTGAAAATTTTCTATTATCTTTTGTACTGTCATGGTCATGTCTATATATAATGTGCACAAATATAGCCAGTTGCACTGAGTTGAAGTATTGTGATTGAGTTTCCTCTTGTGGTTTTAGAGTATAATTTTCTGCAAAATTCATAACTGATACTGTTCTTCCAACTGGAAATGTGTTCTTGCATATGTGAAATTGTCCATCAAGCCATCGGGCATGTTTCACATATTTTGGAACAATATGAATTTTAAACTCACCGATAAATGCATTCACACTATTCTGTTCTGTAATCAATTCTAAATGTTTCCCCATATTTTCATCCTTTAGAGGGTATTCTATATTTTTAAATCTCCTAACATCAACCATTTTTTGTCCAAACTCAGATGAAACATGTTCATGAAAAACATTCACCTATCAAAGAATAGTTCCCACATAAATTGCAAAGGCCATAAATGTATGAACTGGAAATAAATAATTGCTCATTAGGTGGTTTACAAAATAAACATGCAATAAAATCTTTTATAGTTTCAGGTGGAACATAGACACCACAATCCTGCACAAGATCATTACCATGCAACATACAATGTATATATCAAAAAATATCATAATAGTAATGAAACTGAACATGAGTTTTACAACAACAAGATATTCTTTGTTTATTGATTTTAACATACCAGGGTTTGCATTTTTCAAATGATCTTTGACTAATTCGTAAATTCATTAACACAGATTCATCACTAAATTTTTTAAAGAATTCAATTTGAGTTGTGTCAAGAAGATGTTTTGGATGAGGATCACGAATTTTTGATCCCACCCTTAACTTTAAAACATCTCTAGCATTTGATGAAACTCTAGTGTTATCATGCCAAAATTTTGCGATTAATAGTTTAGTTTCATCATTTAATTTCATGTCCGACCTTTGAAGTCTACCACTAAAACTCCAACAATGGTTTAGTGGATCAATTTCAATTGTGTCTCTTCTTTTGGCCGCTCTTGACAAGGTTCTATGATGTAAGTTTAAATAGCCACTTATATCACTTAAAATTATTTTACTAACAATTGTTTTGTCAACTATAGCAGTTGTTATAACTCTACGTGCCGCACTCTTATCTTTAGATCGACTTGTTTTTTGATAGAATTGATGGCACTGGCAATAGTAGATACAATTTGCTTATATGATTCATCTTTTCTTTTTGGTTTTGCATAACTACCTATTTTTTTCCTGACTTTACGCATTAACATTTCTATTAATTATAGCATTAATTGACATTGGAATCCTAACTTTTTATCATAGAAAAATTGTTAATATAATCTGTTTGCATGTGTTATGACTTGTCTCCAAGAAACTAACCCATTAAGATTATCTATCACATTTCTATCAATAGTAAACAAATTACATTCATTTTCTTTCAGAGAGGGTGGTGTAATATTTTCAATTTTTATTTCTTTTTGTATTGGTGTATTAAATTTATATCCCACTTCATTTAAATCAACAATTTGATTGGCATCATAGTCTTGGGGATTTAAAAACATACCAGGATTTGCATCCACATGAACATTTGCATCAATAGTCTGTTGGACATTTGGTGGAATTGATTATGTGTTGCATTGATGTTTTGTCATTGATGCCAACACTAGTTGTTTGGATTCTTTACCGACACCCTTTTGGTTGCGGTAGGATGAGTGGTTTCTGGTTAACTTGGATCCGACATGATCCGGTAGGCTCCGATATAGTCTGGTGATGGAATTGGCTTGTTCATGATACTCATGCTCATATCTGGTCAGTTGGTTTTGGTCTGGAGATCGGATGCTATCTTGCTTACTTAGAAGATTGGTTTTCGGTTCCGGCGAGGGTTTCACCGACAAAGCTTTTTGTGGAGATCTTTGATGAATTGCATAAGAGGTGTTGGTGCATCTTTTGGTGGAGTTTCTGGATGCTGTTGGTGATCATGTTTGAGACTTGGCGGATGGAGATCATTGCTGTAGTGTATGGTCCTATACTGGGTCTCGGTTGATCTAGGTTATGGACCGACTTTAATGTAACGTGTGGATAAGACCTATTGATGTATTTCCAGGATGTCTTATGTGTTGATATTATTTGTTTGGCCTAAGGCTGACATGGTTTGTAATTATGTAATTAATTTATTATCTAGTGGCTGACCTAATTGTTTATGGTCGAGGGTTTTGTATAAATAGATGTAAGATCTCATTGTAGATCATCATGGTTAATGTTAGACGTCATGGTCAAGGAATATAATGTGCGAATAATGTAATATCATTCAGGTAGAGGATTTGGTCGATCATTGGAGATCGAATTGGGTTTATGTAAGAGGATTTTGTCCTTCAGTATTGAGCTTAATTGTAACAGTACTTAGGCATAGGAGATGTTATCTTTTGCAGTTCAACAGTTCTTCGGATTGTAGTATGGATTTCTATGTATTCAATGAGGCTCCTTTTGTGATGAGCAGTGCGCTCTAGGCTATTGGCCTTCCTGCACACTCTAGGCTATTGGCCTTCCTGCAAGTGCAGGACCCTCAATTGTAATTCTCATACTTACTACAAAAATATTATTTGACTGTGGGTAGGCTTCCCACTGTGGTTTTTCCTTTTACCGGGTTTTCCATGTACAAATCTTGGTGTCATGTGGATGGTATTTATTTTGTGATTACTGTTTATGCTTAATTAGTTTATCTATTATTCCGGTATTAATGTTTTGGGTTATGGTATTAAAGTTTAAATTGCTAGTGGTTTCGGTAATATGTGACAACTAATTCAACCCCCCCTCTCACTTGTCTTCCAGTTATTTGAACTGTCTAACAATTGGTATCAGAGCTTTGGTCCTATTTGTAGAAATCTTAACCGCTTGAGGAAGATCCTATGGCGACTAACAGTTCAAGTTCATCTAGTTCTTTTGGAGCTATCTTTCGAAGGGATATTCTGAGGATTGATGGAACAAATTACACAGTATGGAAGATTTCGATGGAGAATCATTTGAGATGTCTTGGCAAGGAGACTTGGGAGATCACACAGAATGGTGTCACACTCTATAATCCGGGCTCTGGCAATCCTCCTCCGACAAACCTGGACAAGGAGCTTGAGAATGATTATAGAGCAAGAGAAGCCCTCTTGTGTGCACTTTCTGATTAGCAAATAATAAGATTAACTAACAAATCATCTGGAAAGGCTATATGGGATAAGTTGGAGACTCTTAATGAAGGTGACCCTACAGTGAAGATTGCTAAACTTGATGGTTACCGGGTGAGATATGAAAACCTGAAGATGGAATAAGATGAAAGGATTACTGCATTCATGGAAAAGGTAAATGAGATTGTTATGGGAATTCAATGTTGTGGTGGAACTCTGAGCGAAGATGAAATTGTTTCTAAAGTTTTGAGAGCCCTACAACTGGCTTACAAAATGAAGGCTACTGCTATTAATGAGTTAAGAACAATGGCTAATACATTTGTCAACAAAGATACTTTGGTTGGGAAACTATCTGCTTTTGAGCTTGAAGAATTTGGACCTTCTGGAGCTGTGAAGACTGAACCTCCTTTTCATGCATCTACATCTACAACTGGTAAGCAAGACTAGAAAGCTTTGTATGCAAAGGATTTGGAAGATATGAAAAGAGAAGATGATGAGTTTTAGCAACTTGAAGCACTATTTGCTAGAAGAGTACTTAAAGGACCGGTAGGAAGTAAGTATGAAGGAAAAGAACCTTTTAAATGTTTTGCATGTAATAAGATTGGTCATTTTGCATCTAGATGTCCTAAAAGGAATTCAAGATTTGAAGAAAGAGTTAGAAGATCATTTAAGCCTAACCCTGGATATCAGATCAAGTATAAGTACAAGAAAAACATAGACAAATCATGCTACATAGCAGATGAGGAAGGCATTATTGATTCTGATGATGAACCAACAGAAGACTCTGCTAGTGGATCCAACAATGGGAAGGAATGGGTATTCCTGGCTATCAAGGAAGATGATCCAGAACTAGAAGAGAATGTACCTAAAGAGAAGGCACTTGCTGCTAAAATTGAGGATAAGGATGAATGGGTAATTGACAGTGGTTGTTCATATCATATGATTAGAGATAAAGGGAAGTTTCTATCTTTGCAAGAATTTGATGGTGGACTAGTTAGATTTGGAGATGACAAGGCATGTATGATTAAAGGAAAAGGAACTATATCATTAGATGGTAAGAACAATATTGGCAATTTTTATTATGTTGAAGGTTTGAAGCATAATCTTTTGAGTGTAGGATAATTGGTAAATAAGGGATTCCAATTACAGTTCAAGGATGGAAAATGCAAAATCATTAACAAATCTAGCTTGGAGATTGCAACCGGTACATAGACAAAAGATAACATATTTCATTTGAACTCCAGTGAGAAGACATGTTTGATTACATAGATTGATGAGAGTTGGTTATGGCATAAAAGGCTGTGTCATGTAAATTTTGATTGCATTGTGAAGATCAGTTCAACTAAGGCTGTTAGAAATATACCTAAGATTATGAAGCCCTATAATCCAGTATGTAAAGAATGTCAAATGGGTAAACAAGTCAGAACCTCTTTTAGGAGTATACAAAATAAATCAAATGATGTTCTTGATCTTATTCATACTGATTTGTGTGGACCTGCTAGAGTTAAAAAATTTCATGGTGATAGATATTTCGTGGTAATCATTGATGATTATTCTAGAATGATGTGGGTTACTTTTTTGAAAGAAAAATATGAAGCATTTGAAAAGTTTAAAATCTTTAAAGCTAAAGTGGAAACTGAGACAAGATTGAAGATTAAATGTTTGAGATTAGATCATGGTGGAGAATTCATATCCGGTGATTTTAATAACTTTTGTGACAAGCATGGTATAAGAAGACAATTTTCTGCTCCTCGGACACCTCATCAGAATGGAGTTGTGGAAAGGAAAAACAAAACTATCTTGGATGCTGCTAGAACAATAATGATGAAAGCAAGTCTAACTCATATCTACTGGAGAGAAGAAGTGAGTATAGTGGTTTACACATTCAATAGAGTACATATCAAAGGAGAAACCGGTAAGACACCTTATGAATTATGGTTTGGCAATACACCTATAGTTAAGTATTTCAAAAATTTTGGTAGTAAATGTTATATTAGGAGAGATGATACTATTGGGAAATTTGATCCTAGAAGTGATGAAGGCATATTTCTTGGTTATTCTAATGAAAGCAAAGCATATAAATGTTATAACAAGAGATTGCAGAGAATTGTGGAGAGTGTTAATGTTAAAGTAGATGAGTTGAGCAAAAGTCAAATCCGAATTTATGAGAAGGAACTGATAGTGGAAATGATATATCTGAACTAGTAGCACCTTTATCGGAATAGAGAGTTGAACCAATTACTCCGGCAACATCAGAGAATTCTATAGCAACTGAAGAACATGGAAGAGGAACAAAGAGTTTGAAGACTCCTAGGTATGTGAGATTGAATCATTCTAAAGATCAAATCATTAGGGATAAGAACAATGGAGTGATGACAAGAAGAAGATTGGCAACTAATGAGGTATGTTTAATTTCACAAGTTGAACCGGTATTAGTAATTGAGGCATGTAAAGATGAATTTTGGTTAAAAGCTATGGAAGAGGAAATAGATCAGATTGAGAAAAATAACACATGGACTTTGGTTCCCCGACCTAAAAATAAAAATGTTATTGGAACTAAATGGGTTTTTAGGAATAAATTGAATGAGGATGGTCAAGTTATAAGGAATAAGGCTAGATTGGTTTGTAAAGGATATTCTCAGAAGGAAGAAATTGATTATGGAGAAAATTTTGCACCGATAGCTAGGATTGAAGCTGTAAGATTATTTCTTGCCTATGCTGCTTATAAAAACTACAAGGTTTAACAGATGGATGTTAAATGTGCATTCTTGAATGGGGATCTTGACGAGGAAGTTTATATTGAGCAACCTGATGGTTTTTCACTATCAGATGATACAAATATGGTTTGCAGTTTAAGGAAATATTTATATGGATTGAAACAAGCACCTAGAGCTTGGTATGTAAGGCTGGATAAATATCTTTTGAAGCTTGGTTTTACTAAGGGCAGTGCTAACAATGATTTATATTATAAAAACACTGATGCTGATATACTGATTATTGAAGTATTTGTTGATGACATTATTTTTGGAGGTGAAGATAAGTTATGCATAGAATTTTCTAAGAATATGGAGAAAGAATTTGAGATGTCTATGATTGGTGAGATGAAATTTTTCTTAGGTTTGTAGATTACTCAAACTGACAAAGGTATTTTCATCTGTCAAACTAAATATGCGAAGGAATTGTTGAAGAAATTTGGCATAGGAGATTCTAAACTGGTAAGTACTCCTATGGTTACAAGTGAGAAATTGACAAGAAAAGATGTTTCTGCACTAGTAAATCCTACAAGATACAAATCTATGATTGGAGGTCTACTTTATTTGACTCAGACTAGGCTTGACATTATGAATGTTGTTTGTATTGTTTCAAGATTTCAAAGTGATCGTAGAGAAAATCATGAGATGGCGGTGAAAAGGATTTTTAGATACTTGCAAGGTACATCAAAATATGGTTTGTGGTACCCTAAGGATGATAACTTTACTTTATGTACATATACAGATGTTGATTGGGATGGAGATGTTGATGACCAAAAAAGTACTTCTGGTGGAGCTTTATTTCTTGGAAAGACATTGGTTTCATGGATCAGCAAAAAACAATCATGTACATCTTTATCTACTGCTAAAGCTGAGTATGTTGTTGCTACTACTAACTATACACAAGTTTTATAGATGAAGCAAATGTTGAAGGATATAAAGATGGATTGTGATGCATTGGTAGTTATTCATTGTGATAACTCTGTTGCTATTGATATATCAAAGAATCCGGGTATTTCATTCTAAAACAAAGCACATATCTATCAAGTATAACTTTTTGAAGGTAAAGGTGGAAGCAAATGAAGTTAGACTGGTTTATGTGAACACTAAAGAGCGGATTGCAAATATTTTCACTAAACCTTTGTCCAAGGAATCATTTGAGTACCTGAGAGACAGATTGGGAGTTTCTGCCCCTCCGGTAGAGACTTGATTGATGTGGTTTGACATCAGTATTGCATGCATTATCATAGATACTATTCATTCCATCGCTGATGTGGGATGCTACTACTCAGGGGGAGAAGTCAGCTTTGTGATTCAATGGTTTATGTTTTTGCTTTGATATTTTTGTTAGATTTCTAGCATTGATGTCGAAAGGGGAGAGATATTGATGTGAAAAAGAAGAAGTAATTTAGAGCTTTACCGAGATATTATTCAAAGGGGGAGATACTAATATTCAAAGCTATATGTGGGAGTTTGTTGGTTGTCTTCCATTGGGGGAGACTTGTTTGGCATTTCTTGGTACTTAGATGTTTTTTCACATCTAGTGTTGCCATCAATGCCAAAGGGGGAGATTGTTGGCCATTTGGTGGAATTGATTATGTGTTGCATTGATGCCAACACTAGATGTTTGGATGCTTTATCGGCACCCTTCCGGTCTCAGTAGGATGAGTGGTTTTTGGTTAACTTGGATCCGGCATGATCCGGTAGGCTCCGGTATAGTCTAGTGATGCAATTGGATTGTTCATGATACTCATGCTCATATCTGGTCAGTTGGTTTTGGTCTGGAGATCGGATGCTATCCTTCTTACTTAGAAGATTGGTTTCTGGTTTCGGCGAGGGTTTCATCGATACAGCTTTTTATGGAGATCTTTGATGAATTGCATAAGTGGTGTTGGTGCAGTTTCTGGTGGAGTTTCTAGATGCTGTTGGTGATCATGTTCGAGACTTGGCAGATGGAGATCATTTTTGTAGCATATGGACCTATACTAGGTCCCGTTTGATCTAGGTTATGGACTGACTTTAATGTAACGTGTGGATAGGACCTATTGATGTATTTCCGGGATGTCTTATGTGTTGATATTATTTGTTTGGCATAAGGCCAACATGATTTGTAATTATATAATTGGTTTATTATCTAGTGGCCGACTTAATTGTTTATGGTCGAGGGTTTTGTATAAATAGATGTAAGATCTCATTGTAGATCATCATGGTTAATGTTAGAGGTCATGGTCAAGGAATATAATGAGCGAATAATGTAATATCATTCCAACAGAGGAGTTGGTCGATCATTGGAGATTGAATTGGATTTATGTAAGAGGATTTAGTCCTCTGGTATTGAGCTTAACCGGAACTATACTCAGGCATAGGAGATGCTATCTTTTGCAGTTCAACACTTCTTCGGATTGTAGTCTGGATTTCTATGTAGTCAGCAAGGCTCCTTTTGCGATGAGAAGTGCGCTCTAAGTTGTTGGCCTTCTTGCAAGTGCAGGCCCCTCAATTGTAATTCACATACTTATTGCAAAAGTATTATCTGACTGTGGGTAGGCTTCCCACTGTGGTTTTTCCCTTTACCTGGTTTTCCACATAGAAATCTTGGTGTCATGTGGATGGTATTTATTCTGTGATTACTGTTTATGCTTAATTAGTTTATCTGTTGTTCTGGTAGTAATGTTTTGGGTTTCGGTATTAAAGTTTAAATTGCTAATGGTTCTAGTAATCTGTGACAACTAATTCACCCCCCCTCTCAGCTATCTTTCCGTTATTTGAACTGTCTAACTGTAGCGTTGTAAATTGTACGCACTTGCTAGGGTGGTACAATTTCACACCTAGTTTAGCACCCGCCTTGGCGCATTTTGTATTTTGCATTGCATTTCCCCTTTAGCACTTAATTAGTCACATTAATTAGGTCTAAGGTTCTATTTCATCATCTCCCATATCATAAAGTTGGGCCCTTTTCATAAAGTGTGCCCCTTTCATTTTATTCCTCCAATACATCATTTAATCAAAAACCCTAATTAGGTCCTATTTTGAACTTGGGGGCTTTATTTTGGGGGTCAAAACATCTCGAAATCACCTGTAACTTCGGGATTCTCTCTAAAATCATCATATCCGACGGCCCTGAAAATTTGGTGAAAAGTTGTCGGGACCATGGCGCCCGGAGTGCAACATGGTCCCGGACATTTTTCCTGAAATTTTAGGAGCGCGATCCAATCATAAAATAAAGCTTAACCCCAAGAAATTGGCAGGAGATTCAATCTCTAGGTTGGCCAAAAGTTGAAATTAAGACCTAGGGTTTCATACATAAGAGCTCTCTTTCTTCATTTGAAAGGATCCGATTTTTGTTTTCAGGAACTTCATATGTAGCGAAAGAGCAGATCTTTGAAGACTTCAACAACATTCAACATCCTTCTATCAAGCATTTATCAATTTCATTCATCCATTTAGGGCTTGGAAGACATTGAAGAACAATAGGAGATTACCGACTGAAGATTGGCTTGTACTCCTCCCTTGAGGGTTGGGTATGATTTCATGTTGTTTTCATGTCTTTGCATAAGCTTCAACATATCCTTTATTCATGCTTTAGATCACTTTGCATCTTGATTTAGAGCATTTACATTATCATTTACAAGCAATTAGGGTTTACTTTCTAGGTTGCTCTAGTTTGCTTTCTTGCATTTAAGGACCTTGCACACACACTAGGTCTGCACACACAATACATTTTACAATACAACTTGGCTATTCATGGAGGTGGAAATCACTGAAGGGGGGGTTTGACTAAGGCAAAACCCTATATAGCCGCCCAAACACCTTTTCAAATATAAGTGCAGGTTTCGGGACTCGGACGACGCCGCAAGTTACAGATCCGGAAGAAGCAGACGGAGACCAAACAACACACCAAATCTCAAAGCAAAAGACCAGGACAGGGGCGTGGGGCACCCTGGTCCTACCAGGACAGGGGCACTGGGTGCCCTGGTCCTCCTGACAGACAACATTTTCAGCATTTTTGACAGCTTTTCCAGAGTGCAAAACAGCAGTTTCCGGAGCAGTTTCAGGGGCAGAATCAGGACAGTGGCGCCCGCGCCCCCGTCCCGAACATTTTCAGTCAGATTTTAACTCCGGGTATGCATTTTCATTCTTGTCTTATCCTTGTGTTTATAGCTTTCCATCATTTAAGTTCAATTCTGTAATCTTGTTATTAGTTCATACTTGCACTTTGGGGTTAGGGATTGAACTTGCATCATTTTATCTTTCAATTACAACAAGGGAATAGAAATCCTAATAGGTATCCCGTGGCTCTCTCTTCCACAAAAAGAAGTAGCCAATTGTGTGATACCTCTAGGCTCTTTCGTATTCCACAAGTGTGTGGTTGAAAGTGAGATTTGGGCATGTTTGCTTAGTGTCACTTTTTCTCCTACACATTTTGGTGAACCCGACGTGAACTCCAATCTTCTCTAATTCTGATTTATGTTTTCAAATTTGAGTGTTTTCAAATTCAAATTTGTATTTAAAAGTTTTAATTTCTTGCAAGATTCAAAAATTTAGAGGAAATTTTTGCTAAAACCCTAATTTTTCAATTCAAAGTTGAACTTGTGGATAGCTTAATTGGGATCAATAATTTCAAATTTGATTTAGGAACTCATTTGAATCATAAATTTCATTTTCTAAATCTACATTCTAAGTGCTTGCATTGGTTAAAATTGAACATTTTCTTCTATTTTGCATGTGTTATCATTTGAAAGAGGAAAATTGTTGTCATGATGCATTCATTCCATAGATGTGATAATGGGTTAGCTTCCCTTGTTTCAATTTTTCCTTCTTCTAAAGAACCTCCCCCCATCTATAACAACATTTTAGTGCCTAAAAGAGTTTCTACCAATCCCTTTGAGACTCTCCCATGCTCTAAGGATGAAGTCTTTAAGAGTGATCTTGATAATTCTCCTAAAATGTGCCCTTCCTATTTAGCTATCCTAGAGGAAGAGAATGATATCATAAACACCTTTCTTAATGTTACTTCACCTTCCCTCCATGATGCCTCTCTAAGTGAAAAGGTATTGATGGACATTGAATTATTTTCTCCTAAAGTTGGTCCTTCCAATGGGGGCATGTTAGTGTAACAAGAGGTTATGAACACTTCTTTCAAAGATCTCCTTCCTAAGCATGAATCTTTGGAGAAATATGTTCATGTTCCTCCTAAAAAACACCCCCTTCATGAGGATCCTTTTGTGCAAGAAGATGACATTATCCCTACATTTCCTAGTGATGGCATTTCCTTTTCCAACAAAATTCCCACTAGAGATGATGAATTAATGATAAATGCTTACCCTTCTCCTAAAGTTTGTCTTACCCATAAGCATCCCTTAGAGAAAGAAGATGAAATAATAAGCAATTTCCTTAATTCTCTCTCCCCTAAAGATCATATTGAACATATTTTGAGGAAAGAGGATGATTTTAACACATCTATTGATGCTCTCCCTCCTAAGGATGAGGAATTAATAAACAATGTTATCTCCTCTCCCGAAATTGACAATACTTCAAACATTCCTTTCAACAACCTCACTATTTGGGATGAACCATTAGAAGAAGGTGTAGATTATTCTCTACCCCGTGAGAGAACCCTAGCCAAAGGGGATGAAATCAAGATTGAAAACTCCCTTGATAGTTTCTCACCTTCCTTGAATCTCAATTATTCTCCCTCTAAAAATAAAGCATCTCCCTCTCCTCAACTTGGTTCTACTCATAAGGAAACCCTAGTTCAAAGCAAGATGGTTAACATCTCTTTCAAAGATCTCCCTCTCAAAAGTGAGACTTTAGAGAGTAATGTTGATCCTTCTCCTAGAGAGTTTATTCCCCATGTAGATCCTTTGATGATAGAGGATGATATGACCTTTCCTAGTATTACTCTCCCTACTAGAACATCAATGCCTATTCCTTGTCTCTCTCCTAAAATTGATTTAATCCATGATAAGATTTTAGTGCAAGAGAAGGCTATCAATAATTCTTCCAACACTTTTGTTCATTCCTCTAAACCATCCTCAATCAATTTGATACATGTGAATGAGACACCTAACAAACCTCTCTTCACTGTCCAAGGTGCTTGTCCTTCTCAAAATTATCAACCTTTAAATAAGCCTATCTTAGTGGTTCAAGGTGGTTATGCTAATGATTCTTTTTGCACTCCTAAGAAACCTATTATTACTGTGCAAGGAGGTTATTCTTCTAAGAGCCCTTATGAGTATGCTAAACAACTGACTAGAGAGAGTTATCATGCGGTTGCCCATACCTATAACACAAGAAACAATATGCAACCTAATCCTCCTCCAATTATCCCAACTTCATTTCCTCCTTCCCAACCAATTCTTCCGCAAGCTCCACGTATTTCACAAGTTCTTGGTAAGGAATATGATCTCATAGAACAACTTAAAACTACCCCTGCTAAGATATCCCTTTGGGATTTGATTCAAACTTCTTCCGCTCATCATGGAATGTTACAAGATGCCTTGAAAGATTTGAATGTTCCTCCACCGAATACATCTAGTAATATAGCATCTTTGGTTAACTCTGTGATGAATCCTAAAGCTCAAATTGTGTTTACCCAAGATGAGTTGCCTACTAGTGAAATTCAACATCAATATGATCCCTTGATGATTGTGGTTATCATAAATGACACTGCTATAAGACGAACACTGGTAGATAATGGCTCTGGCCTTAATGTATGTAGCATTAATCTATTGCATAAGATGAATGTGGATACATCCCTTATTGAGCCTGACTCTCGTCCCATTCGAGGCTTTGATAATGTGGCTAAGTCTTCATTAGGTATTATCACCTTACCAATCACAGTAGGACCTATTACTTTGCCTACTCCTATCCATGTTATGTCGGGAAATCTAACATACAATTTGTTATTAGGGAGACCTTGGATTCATAGTATGCAAGATGTCCCCTCTACATTGCATAGACAAGTTAAATTCATTTATAACAATAAGACATATACCTTGATAGGTGACACTAATCTCCAAGCTTGTTTGCAAACATCTAAGCCTTCCTCTTCTAGTAATGACTCTTTGAACAAGATACCTATGGATGAATCCTTACCCTCTGATAATCAAAATTCTTTGGATGAGTCTGAAGCTCCTGAAGAAGATCCTTCTCGACTTGAATATATGCATGAAAAGGCTTTTGATCCTGAGAAGGTTCTCGCAGAAGACGATTGGGGATCTCTTGATTTTAATCCCACCTTTGTAGGTGAGTATAGGGTTCCTCCTAGAGAGCTTAAAAGTAAAGAGAAGGAAGAAACTAGAGATCAATCAGTCTTACCTGAACCTATGAGCAATAATTTTGTGGCCGCTTCTCAAACTTCTTCTCCTCACACCTCTAATTATGAAGAGTTTGATTCTTTGTCTTATGAAAAACCACCTTCTCTTCTTGAAATGGCTGATCGTTATGGTCGTGGTTTTCACATTTTTGCTAAGCATGGGTATCATGGAAATGGTTGTGGCGCTCATGAACAAGGGATAAAAGTTCCTCTAGAGACTAATTTTCACAATTATGCCTTTGGACTCGGCTATAATCCCTGCAAACGTACCAAAGCATCTAAAAGACCATCTCTCAATGTGAATGCTATATTTAGGAGTGATGATGATCTCACTTCAACTAAATCATCTTCTACTTCTATCAACTCTCATTCCCCTCATAAGGAAATCTTGGCAATGAACAAATCTCTTTATGAATCCCCTCAAATTTCTAAATCCACTTATGAATCTTTATCTCCTATTCATCATAAAGTCCTTTCCTCTAGGGATAAGGCTCTAATAAATTACACTCATCCCTCTTCTAAGATTTCATGTGACTTTTCTTCTTCAATTTTTATCATTTTATACATGTTTTTGATCTCACTTATAGTTGAGCATTTAACATGTCATATTCAAATACCTCATTTAGTCTATCATGTCTTTAAATAACATTAATGGCTATTATGTTGCTCATCATTATGTGACATTGGTAGCTCATTTACTGGGGGCTCATTGTCATTCATGATGGTACAATTTCAAGTGCAATCATATTTTTTGAAGCAACATAATAGCCTAATTTTCTTGTTCCTATGGGGACAAGAGTGATTTCATACATCTCTTCTTTTGCTTATGTCCAAATCTCTCCCTAGAAGATTGTGTAAGTCCTTCTCATTGTCCTTATCCTTGGGAGGCAATGATCTTTCCTTATTTTTATCTAAGGATCCACTTTTTCCTATTTTGTGGATGGTGTGGACTTTATTACTTGATGTTATGCCTTGTACGCATTTGTTGTTGTTTGTTCAAGGATTCTCTCTTACAAGAGGTGTAAGTCCTTGACTACAACCTCTTTTGCACTTGGTAAAATACATCCATAACAAATTCACTCTCCTAATTGGGTTAAAAAGAGCGTCATCCTTCATTAAGAATCACTTTCACCTCGCAAAAGAAGGAAGTATTGCATTCTTATTCTCTTCTTTGTCTTATTCTAGAAGATGTTATATTTGTCTAAGACAATTTCTCTCAGGGATAGGTGTCTTTTGTACAAAGATCTCTTCTCCTCTAAGGATCTCCTTTACACATACTACAGGATATCCCTTCTTATCCTTGCTTAAAGAGTGTAAAACTCTCTTGCTTGGATCTATGACATTGTTGCATTTTTGGGGTATCTTCTTTTGTGATAAAGGTAGGTATCCTTGTTCTAATTTTCTTATGACATAAACATTACACTTTTTGAGCAATGGGTCATTCTCGGAACCAGAGCACAGACTCTTAGAGAAAGATGTCGCACTTTTGTACTATGCATATACAGGTTGTAGCATACTCAGGCATAGACTCCTATGAGGTGCTTCTAACCTCCCTTACACACACATGCACGAGGTTGAGTGGAACTAGCGGCATAAGGCTAGACTTTCTCACTCTCCTCCCTTACATGGATCACCTAGACAGACTCTAGGGGCTAGTTTTCCATGTCCTTTTTCACATGGATCACCTAGACAAGATCTAGGGGCGAGAAGTCCGTGTTTTTCTCTCTCACTATTCTTCTCATGGATCACCAATGTGTGTATTCATGCTTTTCTCCTTTCTTTTCTTCTCTTTGCATTTTGTTTCCATTTACATCCTTCATCTTGTGTTAGAGAACTCTCAAAACCTCACACTCTTTGTTGTGTTGGAATTGAGATTTAGTCCTCTTTCTTACCAAATGATTCTCCATTAGTTTTTGATCTCATATCAAATCTTCTTGTGAGCATTTGTCATCAATATTCTTTAACAATTCGAAGTGGTAAACATGATACCCTGTTTCAACTCACTAAAATTAGCAAGCCGAAATAGGGGGGGGCATATAGCTACCCTCGAATTTTCATCACCTTCCTTAGTAAGCATTAGGTGATTTTGTGATCTAACATGTGGTTTTGTAGGTTGTGGTTCTTAACTGAGTACTACAGATACTGCTGGGGGCTTCATCCGACAACTTATGGATATATCCTTTTTCAAATAATGTTTACTTTTCTGTACTTTAGCTTGCATATGCACGTAGTGTCCATATGACCGCTAAAGTGGGGGCTAAATGTAGAGTCGTAAATTGTACGCACTTGCTAGGGTGGTACAATTTCACACCTAGTTTAGCACCCGCCTTGGCGCATTTTGTATTTTGCATTGCATTTCCCCTTTAGCACTTAATTAGTCAAATTAATTAGGTCTAAGGTTCTATTTCATCATCTCCCATATCATAAAGTTGGGCCCTTTTCATAAAGTGTGCCCCTTTCATTTTATTCCTCCAATACATCATTTAATCAAAAACCCTAATTAGGTCCTATTTTGAACTTGGGGGCTTTATTTCGGGGGTCAAAACATCTCAAAATCACCTGTAACTTCGGGATTCTCTCTAAAATCATCATATCCGACGGCCCTAAAAATTTGGTGAAAAGTTGTCGGGACCATGGCGCCCGGAGTGCAACATGGTCCCGGACATTTTTCCTGAAATTTTAGGAGCGCGATCCAATCATAAAATAAAGCTTAACCCCAAGAAATTGGCGGGAGATTCAATCTCTAGGTTGGCCAAAAGTTGAAATTAAGACCTAGGGTTTCATACATAAGAGCTCTCTTTCTTCATTTGAAAGGATCCGATTTTTGTTTTCAGGAACTTCATATGTAGCGAAAGAGAAAATCTTTGAAGACTTCAACAACATTCAACATCCTTCTATCAAGCATTTATCAATTTCATTCATCCATTTAGGGCTTGGAAGACATTGAAGAACAATAGGAGATTACCGACTGAAGATTGGCTTGTACTCCTCCCTTGAGGGTTGGGTATGATTTCATGTTGTTTTCATGTCTTTGCATAAGCTTCAACATATCCTTTATTCATGCTTTAGATCACTTTGCATCTTGATTTAGAGCATTTACATTATCATTTACAAGCAATTAGGGTTTACTTTCTAGGTTGCTCTAGTTTGCTTTCTTGCATTTAAGGACCTTGCACACACACTAGGTCTGCACACACAATACATTTTACAATACAACTTGGCTATTCGTGGAGGTGGAAATCACTGAAGGGGGGGTTTGACTAAGGCAAAACCCTATATAGCCGCCCAAACACCTTTTCAGATATAAGTGCAGGTTTCAGGACTTGGACGACGCCGCAAGTTACAGATCCGGAAGAAGCAGACGGAGACCAAACAACACACCAAATCTCAAAGAAAAAGACCAGGACAGGGGTGTGGGGCGCCCTAGTCCTGCCAGGATAGGGGCGCTGGGCGCCCTGGTCCTCCTGACAGACAACATTTTCAGCATTTTTGACAGCTTTTCCAGAGTGCAAAACAGCAGTTTCCGGAGCAGTTTCAGGGGCAGAATCAGGACAGTGGCGCCCGCGCCCCCGTCCCGAACATTTTCAGTCAGATTTTAACTCCGGGTACGCATTTTCATTCTTGTCTTATCCTTGTGTTTATAGCTTTCCATCATTTAAGTTCAATTCTGTAATCTTGTTATTAGTTCATACTTGCACTTTGGGGTTAGGGATTGAACTTGCATCATTTTATCTTTCAATTACAACAAGGGAATAGAAATCCTAATAGGTATCCCGTGGCTCTCTCTTCCACAAAAAGAAGTAGCCAATTGTGTGATACCTCTAGGCTCTTTCGTATTCCACAAGTGTGTGGTTGAAAGTGAGATTTGGGCATGTTTGCTTAGTGTCACTTTTTCTCCTACATACTAACAGAGTCATACCCATGTTTGGTTCTAAATTGCTTGCGTCCATCATGATCTCTTCAATGGTCTCATCTACAATGGGTACTGAACTAGATGCTTCAGTGTTCTTCAATTGTCATTGTTGCGATCTTCGATCTCTTTGGCGTTTTGCCTCCTCTCTTTGTGCTTGAATTTTGTCCGCTGTCATTGTCTTCCTTTGTTTATTTTGATGTTGCTTTGAACCCATCTTTACAAACTCCTCTTCACAAAATAATATTTCTTTTTATCGAGTTCTTCTAAAATTTGTGTAAAAAAGATAAAAAAGTAGTGCCAAATGCTATAAAAAATGTTTGTCAGTACGGATTCCAATGATAATCTGGTAAATTGATGCAATATGTCCTTTTTTGGATAGTAATGGTAATTTTAGGAACGGGCCTTCATTTTCAAAATGGGGGCCGGTTATTTATATAACGGGTCCCTGTTTTAAAAATAGGGGCATGTTCCGAAAACCAACAGTTAAAAAAGGAACGGGCCCCCGTTTCGTAAACGGGGCCCCGTTATGTGGAAGTTGATTCCACAACCCACCACTTGTCTCGGGATTAGGTTCGGGATAGGCCCGGGATGGCCACACTTGAGACATAGACCTGCAAATTCAAATCTCCATGAACGAAAGCACAAATATGAACTTCTCAAATAGTTTGTGTGCCTCTAATTAGAGAATTTTTATACAAAATTAAAACCCATTTCAGATTATAATGTCTAAATTCTAAATATATAAGTTTTTTTAAAAATTGATTATTTTAACTATTTTTCATTTAATTTATACTAAATCGGGTCCATAAACTTGAAATATTAACTAATTTTTTTAATTTAATAACTTTTTTATTTGAATGAATTTTGAAAACAAAATTATATGTCATCAATCTACACAAAATTATTTTCAATTTAAAAAAAAAATGTTAAGTTTACGTCAAATTATGTGGGTTGTACACGTCAAATTTTTAAAAAGATAATTACGGTCATTAAAAAATTAATTAAAAAAAATATATTTAAAAAAAAAATACAGAAAAATGTGCTCATCAATCTTCAGTGTGTTACAAACCATTTTCCAAAATGGTTTGAGAAAATAATTTTAATTGTCTCAAAAAGTGCGGGTCGTACACATGCATGTTATGGTCTTGAAACAAACATTTTTAAAACATAGTTTTTAGAACTCCATTCAAAAAGTTATTTTTTATTATGTGGGTATTAAAATAAACTACATATTTGGAAAGTAGACTCAGAGGGATATCTTTTATATTACTGACTTTTTCCAAGATTCAATCTCCAAGTGCTTCAAAATTTAAGCTCAAATGAGACAAAACCTGAAAAATCAGGGAAAACACTTCCACTTTTTGGCCAAAAAGTAGACTCAACTTTTTGCACTGACCCTTATTAAAGACAAGAGAATTATGATTTTTATTATTATTGATTAATGACAATGATTTCATGACTAATGATGGATTAACAATTGCATTGGTTTTCCAAGTTGAATGCTGGAACCAATTTACCCTCTAGGATGGAGAGGGAGAGCATGACTAGAGAGAACTATAGATGTCGTGAATGAATAAGTGAATGCCATCATGAATTTGATAAATAAAATCACATAGGTTTTACATTAAAATTGGGTATGTGGTTAAGTTACTAAGTTTTTTAGTTGTTGGTTCCCAAACGGGTTTACATTGCGAGAGGCAAAAACCAAGTTGATTCCTCAAAATACCAATGGAAAGCCACCCAACTATCAATATCCTTCAAACTTGGACCAACTGCGACAAGGATCTGCAAATCCTTCTGCACTTTGGGCTCTACAAGACCTAGGAGGGTGATCCCTTAGCAAATTTGTGATCTCTGCGCCATACTCACAAATTATGCTATGACAAAGTAGATGATCTCATTAAGGGCTCAACAATAGGGAGAATGCTCAAGAAAGGTGAATTCTTCAGTGATCCTCAACCTTATTTGGAGCATGAGATAATAGGATGATTCAAACATACATATAACTTGGCAATATGTCTTGATTTTAATGATTTATTACAAACCACAAGTGAAACAGACAAGAAATTGATAACCTAATGACACTTGCTAGCATATATCAGTGCCTTACTCCATTACGCTCCGAGTTTATGAAATATCACTGAAACTTGATAGAAATTTATTTAATAGATGATTAAATCTTGAACGATAGTGCCTTACAATACCATTTCAATTGTAATTTCTTACCCAAACTACTTATCGGATCCTAATACAAGCTTTATCTCTTTGTAATCTCATTCAAACATTTTAATTAACCCCTTGGATTAAAGCATGAAATGAAAAATTACATACATCATAACAATGCAACGAGCAAATGAAACCCTTGATTGCATTAACTCAAAAGAAGCTAAAATCATACACATGAGAGTAAGGATTTGAAATTATATCTATCTTAACTTCAAAAGCTATCTTCTATCAAATAATTGAATACATTTCATTTACAGAAGAACCCATTTGAAATTTGAAACTAATGACTATCTTCTATTTTGCTCTGCAAAATGACATTACAATTCTCTGCTATTTACTCATGACTTCTCAAAACTAGAACCTAATCCTATAGACTAGACCTACACCAGAAACCCTATTCAGAGATTTTGGAACCCTTTCTAATGGCCTTGGTTTCCCTTTTATAGAAAACAAGGGATCAACAAGCTTCAGGCCAAGAGACACATGTCATCTAGAATGATCCAACATACCTGAATTTTGTTACAAAGATATTCCATTCGAGGAAAGTTATAACCAATATCAAAATCTGCAACTGCTTCTCTGATATTCTTGATGCATTTTACCACCCTTGTTGTTGTCCTGGTTCAAAAATAACTACCACTAGAAGACAAAAACCATTCAACTAAACAGTTATATCAAACAGTTTACAATCCTGATTCCTCATTCAAATATGTCTTACTCCATCCATTGTATTCTTCATCAGATGGCCATTCATAACTCATGACCTCATCAGGTTTTTCTCTATATGGAATGTACTTAATGGCTACTTGATTTTCCTCTCTTTCAAAAGATTCAAAAAATGTCCTTGTGGCAATTATTTTGTCCATGCTATCCTCTAGCATATCAATGTTCAGCCCTTCACAAATTAACTCCACTTGGGTGCTGATGACTCTTTCTGCCTCCTCTTTCCAAATTGTAAAGGCTTAACTACCCCATTTTCATTCTCAATGTCTGACAAAAGTGTTTCACTCAACTCACTAAAATTTCTCATCAGCTCTCTTATCTTTCTTTCTATATTCTCTGGCTTAATTTGGGCCTCCTACATTGATTTTACCAGCAAATAGGTTGGCTGGAGTGTAGGTGGCCTCTTAGCATGATATTTGGAAGCCATAGACATTATTCTAAGCTCGTTTCCCCTTTGCAACCACTTTGTGAACAAGGGAACCACCATCTCCTTATCTTTATCAAAATTTTGAATAGCATCAAATAATAAAGAATACAAAGAATGAATGCTATTAAGTCTACTATCAACCTTTTCATTTAAATGAGTTAGCACTGAGCTAACTATCTCCTTTTGTTGACAGGTTGACTTATCTTCTGATTCCTTCAGCTTATTTTCTAATTCAATAATCTTCTCCAAGAGTTGGGCTTTAGTTGGATCAGTAGATCTAGTGGATTCAGGCTCATCATCATCATATGGTACCAATGATATATTGGGGATATCAACGTCGCTACCAGGTTGAACTGTTGCTTCTTCATGGGTAACAGGCAAAGATCTGGATGTTGATGGCGTTGATGTCCCTGTAAGTGCAAAAGAGGATACTCTTATGTGTCCTTTCTCAAGAAGTTTCCCTTTGGTTCACAACTCTACACATCTCTGTTGAACTGCATTATAATCATTGAAAAGCATATCAAACTTTCTTATTAGCTCTGGTTTTTCCAAGGCTTTCCTCTTTGCAGTCTCATGAGCGAATTTGGCGACATCAACATTCAAATTTGTAGCTTCCACACTTGATGTGTCAGATGCTATTTTTATAATAAGGCCTCCTTTTAAGTTGGGATTTATGTCACTAATGTTAAGCTTTCTAGGTCCTTCCTCTAATGCCCATATTGCCAAGGTTGCATAATCATCTACAAAATTCGATCCTTTTAATGCCAACCTCGCTTCTTCCTCTAAACCTAATTTTTGGTCCTTTGATTTCCTAATTGCATCAAAGGCCACTGCATCTACTATATCCCATTCTCAAAGGAACATTAAAAGGCAATACATGTGGCTGACCAGAGAAACCATAGATTCTAATAACAGTGCTAACAAGATAAGGGATGAAATCCCCCCAATTGTGCTCAATCTTCAAAAGTGGCAACCTCTCCTTAGGCCTTACAAAATCATGCAACTCCATGGGGATCCTTGGCAGGTTCACTATCAATATTTGCCTCAATGTAGAAGCAAAGTTGTTGCCTCACAAAGCTAGCCTCCTGTCTGTCCCAAGACATATCCATACTCCAAAGCTACACTGGAATTTCATTATAGTCAATTGTTCTCCTGAGGTTCATTGTACCTTCAAAGTAATTTGCATTTCGATATAAGAACATGTGCATGAGAAAGGAATACCAATGGAAATGAGTGCCAAACACTTCATTCTTAACATCCTGCAACCCCTCATGAATCTTCTCTTCAAGGTATGGGGCGAAGTCAAAAATCACTGTATAATTTGGATGTTGAATTTGCATAGCCATATACATGAAATCATATGGCATAACTGTAATTGGATTGAACCCCAAGACCTAACATAGAGAGAAAAAGGTAGCCTAAAAATAAGGAGAGAAAGCATCAATGGGAAAAGGCTCCTCTGAACTAGGGCCAATGTAGTACGTTGTCTCTCCTGCTTTAGCCAAATGAATTGGAAGAAAGCTAGTTCTAATGAAACCTTTCATTCTATAATATCTACCTTCAATTCATCTAAATCTACTTGTACCAAGTTAGTAGATGGTTCATACAAGTCAAAGATCTCTTGGAATTCCTCTCTCTTGATTGTCAGCAGAATCTCTCCTTCATTTCCCCTTATAACCCTCGAGATAGGGTCATATCTGTCTACAACAACCTTGAGAAGGTTGACATCCATAAACACATTCGGCACCACTAATTTTCCCAAGTCATATTGCCAAGGACTTGAGAATGGGGATTGTAAATTTCTCTATCCATACCATAATTTGAACATATCTATTCCAATCATTGGTACCCTAGCATCTGCCAAGTGGTACGCTTTATCAGTCAACCCTTCTCCTAGGGTTTCACCATGAACCAGTCTCTGCCCTTGGTACTTGTCATTAGTCGAGGGCTTTAATTGGTCGAGAAAATCATCAAAAAGGTTTCTCTTCAAATATTCAGTTTTCTCTGAGTGTTTTCGCAGGGGAGCCATCTTACCAAACTAGGGTGTTTATCACTTAACCACAAGAGGAAAAATAAAGCTAGGATTCAACACAAGAACGTCAAGAACAACACAAAATCATGTGAATTTTTATCAAATTCTAAACCCTAGAACAATTCGTGAGGTTTTCCCTACAATTACTCACACAATTCACACTTCAATCATTCAGGGAACATAGAAGGGGTGTTTAGCAACTTACAACTTTGCAAATACCAGACGAACCACAATTCTGCATTGCAAGAACCCGTCTCAATCTTCTTCAGCTCCGGGGATACCTTCTGAATCGCTATGAATCACTTTATGAATTGAAAACAACTCTGAGAATGCTTTTATTATTGTTCTGGAATGAAATGCCACTGTCTCATCTACCATTACTACTCGTGCGACTGAAAAAATGACTCAAACTTGCATTTGAAATAAGTTTAAAACTGAACCATCGATTATCTTCCATAATGGCACATCGCACGATCATCTTTAGTCAATCTGAAATTGACCATCACATGTGGCAAGCGGGTCCACCCAAAGTATGATAGGGCATAGCCAACTCACCACTTACTTCACCTCGATCCGCGACCCCACCATCGACTTTTCCTGGTCCGCCTTGGACACGTGGCATCGTATCGTGATGCTGTGGTCCATAATCCCCTTGAATCTCTTGATTGCGGGGTTAGGAGGGTCATTGGATCTATGTGCACTTTACCTGTCGGCCACAATGACCGCCTTCTTAAGTCCCTTAACAGTCGAGCAACTTTTTTGTAGAAATTAAAACATCTTCGTCCATTACAAGCATGTGCAAATTGATGAACCATTAGTAGTCCAAACTTTACTTGTTGGGAACCAGTAACAACAAATGTTGCAAAGGTTTAACTGTCGGCTTAACCTCCCCGCCTTGGACACGTGGCATCATCTCGTGATGTCGCGGTCCTTAACCACCACGCACCTTCGACCACGAGGGAGCGTAGGCTGTAGGATCTGCTCGCGGTTTAACTGTCGGCCGAAATATTAAAACATTAGACTTAGGAAAATATAATAGGCACTGGCTAAAATATTAAAGGGGCTCGACCATAGGAAAAAGTAACGCAGACATAGGGAAATACAAAGGAACCGAGTGAAATGTTAAACGGGACTCGCTTAGGATAATATAGGTAAGCACAACTTAGGGGATAAAATGGCCCCACTAATGACGACACGACCCTCAGGCTTAAGTGGCGAAAAAGGTAACGGCGAAATAGAACAAGCTCAAGTGTTTTAGCAAGACTCAGTAAAATACGTAGAACCCTAAACCCTAAGCTTTGAGGATAACAACAGAAAGCAGAATTAACTCAAAATGACCAATATTTTGCCTGAGGCATGAAATTTTTTTATCAGTAGTGGTAACCTAGTGTCTTGACTTTTGAGGTTTTGTCATGAGTCTATGTGAAATCTAATCTTGGTCACTATTTGTGAGTTGCTCACTAATTTTAGATGATACATATATATATATATATATATATATATATATATATATATATATATATATATATATATATATATTAAAATTAATGAGCAACTCACAAATATATGTCTTGGTCACTATTTGTGAGTTGCTCATTAATTTTAGATTATATATATATATATATATATATATATATAGTACATTCTTACATATACGTATACATATATATATGCACATACATACGTACATACATGCGCACACATACATACATATATACATATGCACATGCATACATATATACATACACACATATATATACATACAAATATATATACATATATATTATATATATTGAAAATAAATGAATATATAATTATTTTTAAAAAGGGCTGCAGTGCAGCATAGTTACAATTTTATTGGGGGTTATGAAATCTGTGGATGTATGGAGCAGTGCTTGGATGTATTTAATGAATAGTAATTCATGAGCAACCATCTAGTATAAGTATGATATGTATTGACTCAAAACCATACAGTTGCACCCTGATAGGACATCATATAACTTGAAACACTATAAAAACACTACCTAAAAACCTACAAAAACCAATATTGAAATAATCAATCTAGATATTTTATTTTTGTCACTTGATAATAAAATTTAGATTTAACATAAAACTGAAATTTACAATCAAAATGAAGTATAACTTTATTGTTAAATCATTCATGAATACTTTAATAAATAAATCAAATTGCATAGAAACTTAATAGATATCCAACTTTCCATGTTGTTTTCTCAGAATATTTTTACTTATTTTCTAAATGGCTTAGCTTTAACAGAAATCTTACAACTTTGAAAAACCATCTCTGTATTTTTCTATTGAAATTTATTTTTTCTTTTTCCGGATGAAAAGTTTAATTACAGTTAAATAAGTTCATCAAATCATAAACAATGCAAACAAGAATCTGGAGCAAATAATAATCTACAATAAAATGAGTAGGAAAGAGTCTAGAATCTCATTTTATTAGAGAAAATTATTTTAAAATTTAACTGGAAACAAGACACTTTTATGCAACGTGTGTAAAAGCAACAGAAAAGCAAGATTTTATCCAAATGATTTATCACAAAAGTCTTGTATAATGAAAATCTTAAATCTTCAAACAGAAAATTGATTTGAGCAGAGTTTGCAAATGAAAAAGATTTTCCAGAAAAATGTTATGGAGAGGAAATGAGAACTAAAAAATATAAAATCTTCAAACAGAAACTGATTTTGGAGAGGCATGAGAAAAAAAAAAAAAAAAAAGTCTTTAAAAAGAAAAACAATTGAATAGAGTTTGTATGGGAAAAAGATTTGTAAAAACCAGGTCTGGAAGACGGTATATTACAACTAATAAATTAATCCACCGTAAAATTAATGGACTTATGTATCCTCTGGCTATTTTTTCCAAAAACTCTATATATGACACTTAAAATTATTAATCCTTAAAAAATTATAATAGGTAATATATATTGATATATATTATTTTACAACGTTTATTATAAATATATGAATTTATTTAGAATATTTTAAAATGGTAAGATTAATATATAATTGTTTCTAATTTATATTATTTTTATATGAATTTTAGTATGTTTTTTCTTATATAAATTTAGAAACTTTGTCAATTTATTTTTTAATATTTTTAATAATAGAAACTTCTAGCAATTGAAATGATATGATATAGTTTCTATTTTTATAATAAACAAGATTTTTGGGTGTGAATTTAGAAACTTACAACTAAATTTAAGATTTTTTAATGCATTACTAATTTATCATTTTTTTTAAATTTTTAAATTTTTTTGCATGGAATTATTAATCTTCAATTCTATGAACCTTAAGGAATTTATATTAAACTACGAAAGGCATTAGAATGACTAAACCATCATAAAAAAATCAAATTCCAGGCCGGGTCAAAACCTTACTATGGAGGGGAAAATGAGAGAAATTATAAAAAAATTTAAAAAAAAAACAACACAAATATAATTTCCACTAAAATTTAGTAACAATTTTTTTCCAATATGAAACAAGGAAAAATCTAAAATCTCTAAACAGAATGTTGATTTAAACAAACTTTATAGTTGAAAAAACTTTGTGAGAGAAAAAGAAGCCAAAATTAGTTTTTGATATAAGAAAAATAATTGCCGTCACTAATTTCTTGAAATATTTCACTTTTTGTGGGTGAACTCACAATAATGGTTCCCACTTTTTTGCCACTTTTCACTGAGATGTACATTTTTAAAATAATCTTCAACTTCCGAGAACTATAACTTTTAAACTATTAAAAATTTGAAGATGATGTAAATTAATGATTTCTAGCATTTTGTTTGTAGATTATATATATATTTTTTAAGAGTGAGGTGCCTCCCGAAATGCATAACTTTTTTTCTATAAATGATAAAAACTCAATTCTTTCGAATTTTGGTTTGTAACATCAATATCTAGGGCTTGCATTTGGTTTTATAGTGATATGTTCAATACTTTTCATTTTATAAAGTTTTGAAGTCCGACTAGTCATAATTCAGACATAGGTTTACGTTTGAACACATAACTTGTTCTATATAAATCGAAATTCAATTTTATTTTTTTTGTTAGAAAGAAGACTTCAATACCAGGGGCATAGATAGTTTTCAGAATTTTTTTGAATTAGTTTCTTATTTTTCCTAATGCGTTGAACAGAGAAGTTCATGTTCGGTGAAAAACCAATTTTCCATAAAATTAAAAAAACAAGAACATAAAAAATTCAAAATATAACAAAATTATACTCATTGGAAAGCTTGCTCTGAGTACTACCATCTAATATTTTTGGGTTATCAAAATTATTTCATTCGTGCTTTGAACCAAAGCTCCGAAGTCATTAATTCTGTAGAACTCTGAAATTTTTTGGGAGAAACCTCTAATTGGCGGGTTCGAATGAACAGTACTTTGAGTGAATAGGGTTCGCTCAAACCATATTGGGTTCGAGCAAACCCCCATTCGCTCGAACCAATGGGCTTGATTTTGGCCCATACTTTTTTGTAACGGTCATGTTCGAACGAACCCGACCATTTTTAACTATTGGGTTTCGTTCGAACTCTGGCTGACGCATTTTTTTTTTTTTTTCATTTGTGGAGTCGTATAAATGTCCATAAGTTTTTATCATTTTTTATCACAAAAATGATTAAAATAATTCGCATTTTTTGGATGAGAGAAGACATTTGAAAATTATTTTGAGGGCAATAATTTGAAGGTTTTTTGTAAAAGCATGGGGAACAAGAAGAGAAGGCAAAATAAGTCTTCAAGGAATTATTCTCCCGAAACGGAAGCAAGATATCGAGAACAAAGAAGACAAAGATATCATGATGCAAGTATGTATTTTTAATTTTGTTTCTATTTAATTTAATATGTATTACGTAACAATTAATTAGTTCAATATTTTTTATCTAATATTTTTAATGAAAATTAATTTAAAAAATCTTAATTAAATTAATTGGAAATAATAGGATTAAAAATAATCTTGTTTTAATTGGAAAGAATAATTAATTTGAGATAATTCATGGGTATTTGCAAATTTCAAATTCCATCAACTTGCTTGTTGTGTAAGTGCATTTTTCTCCTATATAATTAAGTCCATTTATAATAGATAAGACCTATTAAGTCATAAAATTAATAAGACCTATTATGTCATAATTTCTAGCTTCTAAATTATATATATTGAATATTTAATCTACATGTACAAGTAATTTCATGTGATAGGTCCTTTAATATCACATAATATATCTGTCTTAAGGGGGGTTAAGTATATTAATTGTGAAATGTTTTTTCATACGTGGTCATATTGATTTTAATAATAAGGCCTATTAGGACTATTACATTGATTATAGGTATTAAATGTGACATAAATTTATAAGGTCTATTAAACATGTTGAATAATTTAGGTGAACTATTTATATGACTTCACGTACATGCAAAAACATTTTAGATTACGAGGTCTATTATGCAATAATAAGTCTTAAATATACACAGATGTGATAAATTATAGTCCACCTACATTATGGTGTTACTACTTATCAAGTTGCCATTAGTTTTTATATTCAAAGTCATACTATATATTCTAGTCGGTTATCAAGTTGGCATTAGTTTTTATCACTGAGCAAGAAACAAAAGGGTGTTACTGCTCCCAAGGTAACCAAGACCTACAAGAAATCTACTCGGAGACTCATCTTGGCAAAAGAGTCTAGTGATACAAAATCTGAGGATGCCAACAAATTCCAAATTATCAAAAGCAAGAAGGTAAATATACATAGTGTTGAAAACTTTTGTGCCAATCTAAAAGAATATGGTGGATTTGGTTCCTTTAGATATGCCAAGTATGAAACAAGAAATAATGATGAGAAGTGACAAATTGAAGAAGCTGTCATTTGTATGTACTTCTAAAGTTTCGGCTAGCTCCATTGGAACTAGTAAAGTCACTTCCAAATGAACTTTACTTGCATATTGATAACAGGTGGAAATATGCAATGGACTCAAAAAAATAAATCAGAGAAAGAAGTCTAGTCCATCCATTTCCTGATATATCTGTAGCAGAGATTAAAGAACATTTGACAACCTACAATTCTAAATTTCTTGTCAAACAAAGAGCCTTAAAATTGATGAATGGGCTATACATTGATGTAGAAAATGAGACAAAAGCAAAATGGTAGGAAATCTTCCAAATAAAAGATGTCGGTGAACAATCTACAGTTGAAATTGTTGATGTCACCGAACAAGATCCTGATGTCACCGAGCACAGTCCTAATGCTACCGAGCAAGACCCGACTGACATTATTCAAAATTGATGAAGATGTCATGGATACAGAGGAACAGGAGCAGGAGATTATAGAAGGCACTACATATGCAAAACTTGTATCTAGTGAATCCATGTTAGTACAAGTTCAGCCTTATCCACCGATCACTCAACCTGTCTCTACAGAAGCTCCTCAGGATACAGTACAAGGCATCAAAGGTCACAAGTCTACAACAAGAGAAGAGACTACTCAAGACCAGACCTCTCAAGCACCCTCGAGCACCGAAAATGTAGTAGCTAAGACACCCAGTACCGAGACACCAAAAGACACAACGACAACTACAGGAACCGACCAAAGTGTTACCTCCACCGAGCAACCTATTGAGGGTCAGCAAGCCTCACAAGCTATTGTCTTAGCCCAACCAACCAAAGGTAAAGAGAAGAAGGTGAAAAAGCATAGTTTCAAAGTTGATTTATCTAAACCAATAGTGTTGCCCAATGTGGATATCTCAAAAGTAAAGGGGCAAGCACTTATTGATTTCGGTGAACTATGCAAAGCAAAGGCCAAACAAGAAAAATAAATGGCCATTCCAAAGAAGAATAAAGTACTTCAGAAGGTAAAGACACTGCTAACAGATATGCTACCTTCAGCTACAGTGTCAACCGATGCAGCCATCCACATTCAACTGGATGAACTCCTTAATCAAATAGAAACATCTGGAGTTGATGCATCTGAGTACTTGAGAAAGCTAAAAGACAAAGAGCTTACAACAAAAATGATAGAAGAAGTACAAAAAGTTCTCGCTATTGGTAAAGTCAAGCTTGTCAAATTCATTGCTGAGTTGTCCCCTCAACTCAAGCATATTCTTTATTTATTTCAGAAACTTTACACATTTTCCATATTCATTAAAGATATCAAGAATAAAAATGATGCAATTGAGAAAGAGATCACTGATCTCTCAAATAAGTTGACTCTTGAGCCCAATTCAGTTCAAAATTTTTATACCAAGCTTCAACAGCTCATGGCTCAACAACTGGAACTAAGAAATGAAGAACATAAGATCAGGATGGATATAATGACACTCCAGACATTATTCCTTCCTCATCTTTCATTAGTTCAAGAACAGATTAACCGAGCTACATGCCTATCTACTACACAAGAGGGAAGCACTCTTGATGGCTTAATATCCCTATTGGCTGATATCAAGCACAAAACTCTTTAATGGAAAGTGTCAAGGATGCACTCTCTGTCACACTCACCGACGCCCGGAAAAAGTATAAATCTATTTTTGATCAGTTACTGCCCCCAAATGGAAATTAAGTTTTTGATGTTTGTCAAAAAGGGGGAGTAATACAATATATGGAGTAATATGATATATTTGGGGAGTAATACAGTTTTGGTAATACAGTTGTGTAATACAGTTTTGATACAGTATTCAAAGTATTGTATACAGGGGGAGTATACCGAGCAGAGTATGCAGAATATCCAAGGACAGTAAGTAGAGCACACAAGCACAGAACCAAGCATGCAAAAGTCAAAGTTATGTATAGTATAATGATAAGGGGAGTATATTTGAATATACTATTTCATTGACTATTGTATATATTGTTAAGTATAGTCATTTTGCAAAGTATATAGATTTTTAAGTTATGACTTTGAAAGTAGTTTTTGTCAAACATCTCAACTAATATCAAAAGGGGAGATTGTTACTACTTATCAAGTTGCCATTAGTTTTTATATTCAAAGTCATACTATATATTCTAGTCGGTTAGCACTACCGAATCATGCGGTCGGTACACATAGAGAAGTCGGTATGCACAGTCTAGTCGGTTACAAAGGAAAGAAGTCATAGAATGTAGTATACACCGAGCTATCTACCGAGTATCTTTTTGAGGCTACCGAGCAGCAAAGATGACACACCGAGTTGACATACACCAAGTGAAACGTGTTACCAGATACATTGAACTTGGACATGCATATGAAAACGTGTTACAAGATCGAGGCACATCTAACCGTTATTACATTGGAAATTGCACCAGAAGATTGTGTATGATTTTAAGGACAATCTAACCAATGAAATATTTTGTTTAGTTATTCATTCGAGGAATCTTGTTTGTAAGATCGAAGCAATGAATTGGATCACCATTTTAAGAGATCTATTTATACAGCATGAGTGAAGTGTATGCATGCATAAAAGAAGACTGTTACAGAGACACAATGGTCACCAAGAAGGTTTTCAGAGAATAGTCGAAGAAAAGAGTAAATAGAAGGGTTTACCGAGTTACTATATGGGTTACCGAGGTATGCTATAAGCAAGGTAATCTGTTCTGAGCACATAGAATCTGCTATAACATTTCAGATGTAAAGTTGTAGATATTTGTAATGATTTTATTGTAATATTGTGAAGTTGAAAGAGAAACCTTTAACAAGGTAAAAGACTCTAATCAAGTCTATAAATTGTAAAGCCTCTAACCAGGTGCAGCATTCAGAATAAATGTTGTAAAATCCTTTAGCAAGGTAGATCTAACAGATCTTGTTACTCCTAACAGGGTAAGCTATCAGAAATAGCTAAATGTAGCTCTAACCGAGCATTCTTTATTATTGCAGTAGTGAAGTTGTGGGTGCCATCCCCACCGCAGTTTTTCTCTCTAACCAAGAGTTTCTGCGTAACCAAAATATATGTGTTATGGAGTGAATCATGTGTGATTGTTATCTATTTGTTTTAACTTTATTTTTTGTTACTGCACTATTCCGTTTATGCATAACAGTAAATTTATTATTCAAGAAAAGTTTTGGAGTACTGATTCACCCCTCCCCTCTCAGTACATTAGCTTTCCATATTGGGCCTAACATATGGTCCATAAACAATTAATATGAGGTCACCTTTATCGTATGCATGCATCAAAATATTTGTACTTTTAATTTTCAAAATTGGAATTTCTAATTTATCAAAATTTTATTTTATGTGTTAAATTAGTGCTCAAAATTAGAGATTGAACTTTAATCCTAACTTGAGAACAAATTGAACTTTAAACCTAAATAGGTAATTTAATTAGAGTTATAACAATAAGGTCCGGAAAGTAATTAAATTTAATAAACCAAATTGAACGGGCTAATTTTAACATGTAAAACTTTAAGCCAAATTCACCCCTATTCTTAAACCTAATTGAATAATCTCTGATTAATTCAAGAACCTTACACAAACTCTTAAATTATGTGCAGAACGGGCACGAGAAGAAGGGAGTTCTGAAGTGAGAGTCGAGGCAAACGAACTTGTTGAAGAACACAATATAGTTGATGAACATAGGGAGGAGATTGTCCAAGTTGAACCAATGGAGACCTTTGAAGGAGAGGGGTCAGGCTCCTTACCTCCTACCATTGATATGGATGAGCATATTGTGGATCTAGCTAAATAGGCGAAGAGAAATATTTCTTATAAAAATTTAGATCATTTACTTGAAATGGATGTGGATGAGTTGAAACGTCTTAGTGAAGAACCTAGACATACTAAAAGGAGGTCAATGAATAAAAGTGGAAAAGAAATAATGTCTCATTTCAACAATCTTGATACTACACTAGAAAAAGCTCAATTGCTATTAATTGTACTTACTCATAAAGACTTAATAGATCCAATGAAATTGTTGGGTATAGATACAACAAGTCAAAAGAGGAAAACTTCTTAGCTACAAAAATCTATTGTTGATAATGTTAAGAAAGGTTTGGTGAACATTGGTAAAAAATCTTGAAAACTAGATAAGACCATTTCAAGAAGAGTGATGTTGACATCTTTAGTAAATGAAAGATTTCCTCAAAAAAGACAAATCTCTTCACTGTCATCTGAGTTTGGTTTTAGTAGAAGGACAATATCTAAATATGTTAAAAGGAGAAAGCTTTTGGATGATACTACCTCAGAAGGGAATTGGGCAATTATGTGTAGAGCTCCTCGTTCTGATAGAATTGAAGATGTTGTTAGGAACTTTGTGACAAGTTTTTGGAATGATAATACTCGTCCTTCATCAAATAGTAGAGATGTTATAAAGCAAAGGATTGGTCCTGATTGTTATGATCTGCATGTAAAACATTGGATAGACACAACAAAACATGAATTGTATGTATTGTTTACTAAAACAAACCCTCATATAAAGATTGGACAAACCATGTTTGAACGGTTAAGGCCATATTATGTGAAGTTAAACAAAGTTTTTGAAACTTGTTGTTGTCATTATCACATCGAATTTGACTTGTACTATCAGGTGTTTCGAAAGATTAGAGAAGATAGTGATGGTTTTGATAATGCTCCTCCTAAATGAACAAGTCAATTCATAGCATCCATCTTATGTGATAAATCAGATGATAATGCAACCGGTCAAATAAATTGCATAAGTGGAACTTGTGGAACATGCGGGGACTTGGCTAAATTGCCTTTGAGAGATGAAGATACTAACACGAGGAAGATGGTAAATTGTAAGAGTTACAAGTACAAAAAATTTGAAACAAAATTTGGAAAGGAATCTACAAGGCTAGATTATGTAGAAGAGGAAATACCTATTGGAACATTTATGTAAAATTTTCGTAAGTTGATAAAACCATACATATGCCATGGTTTTTTTGCCAAGTGGCAAGAAGAACAATTTAAAAGATTAAGAGACACTTTCCTACTTGGAACTATTCTATCTGTAGTTGACTTCACAGACAATTACTCTTTTGCACATCAAAAAGAGATTCAATCAGAGTATTACTTTTCAAAGCAAATCACTATTTTGGTGCATGTGTGTTATCGACATGCACAGATGAATTTGGATGGTGTTGATAGTACATTTGAAAATCATGTCATTAAGAAAGAGTACCACTTCTATATCAGTGATGATAAGGAGCATGACACACTTTTTGTACAACATTGCTTTAAGAAGTTTTTTGAATATTTGAAAGATAGAGGCATAACAATAATTAAACATTTTGTTTGGTCTAATGGATGTGCGGCACAATTCAAATCTTCGAGGCCATTTTATGCACTATGTAGATATCATCAAAATGACAAAATACCACATGTTTGGAGTTTTTTTGAGAGTGGTCATGGAAAGGGTGAACATGATGGCGCAGGAGCTTGTATCAAATGTGCTCTAAGAAAGCATCAACTAAAGTACACAGAAGAACGTATAGAAGATGCACATGATGTTGTTGAATGGTGTAAGAAACACTTTGAGCAACCTAGTTATCCTGGGGAATCATCATCGAGAACATACAGACCCATTCCATATAGAGTGTTTTGAGAGATAACCGGTACGTGTTCTCTTTTAGTATTTTATTTAATTTTTAAAAAAATGTTCCTAGTTCAAATGTTTCAATTTAACAACTTGATCTACATGTACATTCTTGTACACATGTATATTTTGCAGATGTGGATAGAAAATCAATGCATGGATGCAAGAGCATGGAGAAGACAAGATCTTTGCATTGTGTCATGAGTACAGATAATCGCCCATGGACATTATACACTAGGGATTATTCATGTTTTTGTTCTGAATGCATTTTCAAAAACTATGTTGATTGCAAGAACCAAGAGCTTGGATATGTTAGTGAATGGAAAATGGTGCCACTAGATGTTTCTGACACATACGAGGATTCAAATGAGGATGAAAAATTTGGAGTCATTCCTTTGATTTCTGGTGATTACGATCATATTTTAGGATTGATTAAAAAAGGTACATACATGACATACACATGTAAATATTTCCTTAAAAATGACATATAACTTAGAATTTATTTAACTTGTGTCAAATTGCAGGAGATATTTTTGCAGTCATAGCAGAAGATGGAAATATAGAAGGTGTTAGTTATTATTTATTGTGTTGCACAGAAGAGAGAAAGAAGTTATCGAAATCTAAGATGAGTGATGGAATGTAATTTCTCACAGGTTTGAGTTCTGATTTGAATATATACATGTACAAATTGCTTACGTGGAAATTTTTAATTTCTCACGTTTCTTATATACATGTACATGTAGGATCAGTTGTAGTGCAAGGTACATATTTCAAACAAGTTAAAATTGTTCAACATGGGATTCATTTCACTGAATACCAAATTGACAACAAGGTATATCAATATAGTCACTTGGTCATTGTTGTTGGCCTAATTCTTCAAACAGTTCCATGTCGAGGGCAGTCTCAAAAGTGGAGACTAGATAGTGAAGATCATGACAAAATATTAAGTGTTATTGAAGAGCGTTCTGAACCACTTGATGTGGTATGAAGTTCTATATATATATTTAGTAATCCAAAGTACGTGCATGTGGTTCAGCCCACATGAATTGAATTAATACTCAAGATAAATTCTAGATCTCTTAACTTGTTTTGAAACTAAAGGGGAGATATTTTTTAAGTTTAAATACGTTATATCAAATTAGGATGTATTCAAAGTTAATTCAAGTACATGTACATGTTTAAATGCATGTTTAATTTGTATGTATAAGGTATTGTGTCTAATTCTAAATGCATCTAATTTGTAAGGACCACTAGTTAAAATAATTTAATTTAAAAATGCATATTTAAATTAGAATGTAATATGTACATTTGTAAAATTGATATTTAATATGGAATTAGGACATTTATAATTAGGACATGTACATGTTGTCAACTATTTAACTACAGTATACATACCTAGAAGCTCACATACCATGTGAACTATTCAATACATGACCTATTAAGTTTAGTTTGTTCATTTCATACATACTCTTTTGTTTGAACATGTTCTTTTAAATTTTAATGCATATCTACTTGTATTTCTAACATGTGCACGTGATATATATATAATCCAGTCCAGTCCAGTCCATCAAACATAAAGTACATATATAATCTAACATGTATGTACATGTGCACATGGAATATATAATCTAACACATGTACATGTGTGCATGTGAAATATATATAATCTCTAGTCTAACCTTCATATCACATGATGCAGTGGAAATATATATAATCCTATCAAACACAACAGAGATATAAAGTATAATCTACTCTAAATTTCATTGTACATGTGCACATGTGAAATATACAATCTAATCAAACATGTATTTGAATCTAATCTAATCAAACATACAGTATAAATCTAATATAATCAAACATACATATAAATCTATATAATATGATCAAACACAACAAAGATATAAAGTATAATCTAGTCTAAACTTCATTGTACATGCATGTGAAATATACAATCTAATCAAACATGTACATTTAAATCTAATCTAATCAAACATGTATAAATCTAATATAATCAAACATGTATAAATCTAATCTAATCAAACATGTATAAATCTAATATAAGCAAACATGTATAATCTGATCAAACACAAACCAGGTATAAAGTATAATCTAGTCTAAACTCCATGTACGTGCATGAATATATATAATATGAAAGTCTATAAAAAGATAAATTTAAATGAGCTATAAAGTCTGGAGCAAATCAATAGGGATCATGTCGGCTACGAACTGAGCGAGCATCTAAGGGGGAGTCCTGCAAAAGTAGAATTTATTTAAATATTAAATATAATATATCTATCTCTCTAGACGTGCATGTACATCAAATCCAAGTAGAGTTAAATAAAAATTTAAATATAAATTGTAAAATGCACATGTATACATACATGTACATATATGTACCAAAAAACATAACTAACCTGTACACTAACAACATCTAAAGAATCTCTCCTACGCACATGCTCAGAGCTCAAGGAAGGAGTGACATGAGCTAACTGTCAATTTAAGGATTAGTCCACGATCAATTTAAATGATCTACAAATTAAAACTTAGAACTCTAGATTATTTATTAAACATGATCTATATATATATATAGATTTATCCTACAAATTTGCAACATGTATACATATCTTCTAAAAATTTAAACGCACATGTACATGTACATACTTGTGTATCACCTGGAGTAAGTTGTATAGTCTGATCTTATCTCGTGATCATATCAACAATATCACTCGTACCTACATATCTCTCTCTAGCTGTACATATCACTGAGGAGTGCAAGGGGCTAACTAGATGAGTGGGCATCGTGGATGAAGTGTCTGACTATAGTAGCATGTCCATAAATCCAGTATGGCTCAAATCTCTCAGTTGATCCTCAAATGAGTCCAAACCCTCATCTGTGATATTGACTTGATCAGCTCGTATCTCCTCAAATGAATCCAAGCGGCCCTCATTTGTGATATGGACTTGATCAGCTCGTAGCTCCTCCTTTGCAGCAACAGAGTGATCTGTAGGTGGGTCAATGCCTGGAGCATGCATAGACTGATGAGAATGTTGTGATTGCCTCGGGGTATGCATCGATGCCATTGTAGCCTGACCATCTCTAAGAATCTCCTCTCTAACATCAGCCAATGGTATCCCAAGTCGAGATGAAATAAAACTATAAGCATGTAGTAGGTCCTCAGCTAAATACTGTGACATCTGTACATGTCTACTACCTCCGACTATAGTTGCTACCTCATCTAGGGAGGGGATGCCAGCAGAAATATACCAATCATCTGAATCAGAAGCCCCCCCATGACTAGAAGATGCATGATCTATGGATGATCGTGAACATGGTCGACTCATCATATATCTACCCACCCTGTCAGAAGATATGGTGGCTGCTGCTGATGCAATCTGTCCAATCCTATCAATTGCTTCTCTCTGAGAAGCAATCACAACATGATCCGCTACGGGTGCCATGGCTGGGACTACTGTAGGAAATATCTGGCCAACAAGGTCCCTGTGTCTAGGCAGAGCTCTATCACGCCTATGATATGCATCTCTATCAGCAATCCTGCCCCTCCCCTGTCCATAATATCCTGGAATATCAAGGTAGTTTGGTTTCATCTGACAATGAACCTCAACAAATACCTGCTGTGCAAAGTATAATGGTATCTGGTCATTATTAGGATAACGACCATGGGTAGCTAAGAAGCATGGGTAAATCAGTGATGCAACCCGTGGGTCGATACATCTGGTAACCTGATATCCCCTCACCTTACTCTTCTCCTGATATTGTGGAAAGCATCTCTCCTTGATGGTCTCCTTCGAGACCACCCCCACCACATCAGCAAAAGAATGAGGACCCCTCACCTCACTCCTCAGCTGTCTATATATATCCTCTATAACCTCAGGTGAGAATGAGGTATGAGAAACTAAGCGGTCCCTCAATGTCCGCAAACTATCAAAAATGGATGTGCATGTACTCTTGTACACGCCATTAGTACGAGGGTCATCTAATATGGCCCTCAACCTATGCAACTCCCGATCACTGTACTGAAAAATAGTAGCAATGTCGGGCAAGGGGGGATCCTGCTATGGAGGATCAACATCATCAATGTGTGGCTCCTGATGTGGAGCCTGCGCAGGTGGATCCTGGTCAGGAGCTTGTGAAGGTATATCCTAGGATGCCATCTATCTAGGTACATGTCATAAAGTTAAAATAAATACATAAGCAGAGAGAGAGAGAGATCATTTTCATGAGAGAGAGAGAGAGAGAGATTATACATGTATAAATCTTCATGAGAGAGAGAGAGAGATCATTTTCATTTTCAAAAAATACATGTAAAAATTTCAAATATTTCAGTGAGAGAGAGAGAGAGGACACTATATGATCCTAAGGGGAATGTCATATGTACAGTAGGATGTTATAAGGGGTCATATGACCCCTTAGGACACATAGGAAATGTCATATGTATAGTAGGATGTTATAAGGGGTCATATGTGACCTACTAAGGGGTCACGCATGTGTTAATGCATGCATGACCCCTTAGGACCACATACGACCCCTTAAGACACTATGTGATGAACTAAGGGGTATGTCGTTCACACTAGGATTTTATAAGGGGTCATATGTGGTTCTAATGGGTCAGGACCACATATGACCCCTTAGGACACTATATGATCCTAAGGGGAACATGTCATATGTACAATAAGATGTTATAAGGGGTCATATGTGACCTACTAAGGGGTCACACATGTGTTATAACACATGCGTGACCCCTTAGGACCACATATGACCCCTTAGAACACATAGGAAATGTCATATGTACAGTAGGATGTTATAAGGGGTCATATGTGACCTACTAAGGGGTCACACATGTGTTAATGCATGTGTGACCCCTTAGGACCACATACGACCCCTTAAGACACTATGTAATGGACTAAGGGGTATGTTGTTCACACTAGGATTTTATAAGGGGTCATATGCAGTTCTAAGGGGTCATGCATATGTTGGGACACTATATGATCCTAAGGGGAATGTCATATGTATAGTAGGATGTTATAAGGGGTCATATGACCCCTTAGGACACATAGGAAATGTCATATGTACAGTAGGATGTTATAAGGGGTCACACATGTGTTAATGCATGCGTGACCGCTTAGGACCACATACGACCCCTTAAGACACTATGTGATGAACTAAGGGGTATGTCATTCACACTAGGATTATATAAGGGGTCATATGCGGTTCTAATGGGTTAGGACCACATATGACCCCTTAGGACACTATATGATCCTAAGGGGAACATGTCATATGTATAGTAGGATGTTATAAGGGGTCATATGTGACCTACTAAGGGGTCATGCATGTGTTATAACACATACATGACCCCTCAAGACCACATATGACCCCTTAGGACACATAGGAAATGTCATATGTATAGTAGGATGTTATAAGGGGTCATATGTGACCTACTAAGGGGTCACACATGTGTCAATGCATGCGTGACCCCTTAGGACCACATACGACCCCTTAAGACACTATGTGATGAACTAAGGGGTATGTCACGTTCACACTAGGATTTTATAAGGGGTCATATGTGGTTCTAATGGGTCACGCATGTGTTATAACACACACGCGTGACCCCTCAGGACCATTTATGACCCCTTAGGACACTATATGATCCTAAGGGGAATGCGATATGTACAGTAGGATGTTATAAGGGGTCATATGTGACCTACTAAGGGGTCACATATGCGTGACCCCTTAGAACAACATACAACCCCTTAAGACACTATGTGATGGACTAAGGGGTATGGCATTCACACTAAGATTTTATAAGGGGTCATATGCGGTTCTAAGGGGTCATGCATATGTTATAACAGATGCATGACCCCTCAGGACCACATATGACCCCTTAGGACACTATGTGGTCCTAAGGGAAATGTCATATGTACAGTAGGATGTTATAAGGGGTCCTATGTGACCTACTAAGGGGTCACGCATGTTTTAATGTATGCATGACCCCTTAGGACCACATACGACCCCTTAAGACACTATGTGATGGACTAAGGGGTATGTCATTCACACTAGGATTTTATAAAGGGTCATATGCGGTTCTAATGGGTCACACATGTGTTAAGACACTATTTGATGGACCAAGGGGTATGTCTTTCACACTACAATTTTATAAGGGGTCATATGTGGTTCTAAGGGGTCACACATGTGTTATAACACGTGTGACCCCTTAGGACCACGTATGACCCTTTAGGACACTATGTGATCCTAAAGGGAATGTCATATGTACACTAGTATGTTATATGTGATCCTCTATGACCTCATAAGGGAACGTATAGTGTCATCAGGGCATATGTGGTCTTAAGGGGTCATGTTGTACGTGTAATAGGATGTGAAAATGGGTCACATTGTAGAGGATATATTTTGTCTAATTTGTTTAAATTTGTTATCCAAATTTTCTAATGTTTATTTAAATTAAAATTTATTAATTTTTGTAAAGTTTAATTTATTATATTTACATTTGCGACATTTTTCTAATTTTCTCTTTTTGCTAATGTTTTTCTAAGTTCTGATTTACTACCTTAGTTTTCTATGTTTTTCATAACAATTTTTTAAAATGTTGAAAAAAATATACATATATACAATTATGTAATTTTAAAAACAAATTGACACATTTCAGTCAAAACATTAAATTATCAAACATTTTTCTAAAGTAATGAAAAACAATAAATTATCAAACATTTTTCTAAAATGTTGAAAAACAATAACTATATACAATTACTTAATTAAAAAAATAAATTAACAAACAAATTATTTATTAATTTAATAAAAAAAGACATTATTAAACCAAACAAAGGGTTATTTTGTGCACCTGATATAATAAAGGTCGAAAAATGAAATATGAAAGACGCTAGCTGTTGCAGACAAAGCTCGGTGACGTGATGCTAACGACTGGTTCGATCCAACCCCCACCAGACAGAAAAAGACAACTTTGATAATGACCCTTTAACTGTCACTTTCGCTTTTTATAAATGTTTTAAAAAACCCTAACTGAAAATGGGTTTGAGCGAATGGGGGATTCGAGCGAACCCCCCAAAATATTAATATTTTAGGGCATTCGCTTGAACCCAAAAGTCACCCACAGTTCGAACGAACCAAGGTCTGCAGCGTGGTTCGCTCGAACTCCAAGGGGTAGTTCGAGCGAATACCCCTATTTTGCTTGATCACCTAAAAAATCAAAGTTCCCACTTTCGCCAAATTCCTTTGTTGGCAAAAGTGGGAACCAGCTTTGTGAATTCACTTGCTATGAAATTACATGTTTTCAACCTTATAGGCACATACAATAATTTGAAATTTGATATAAATCAACAAATATTTGATGTAAAATCAACAATTATGCAAAAGGAAACTGCAAGGAATTCACCCCAACACTTGAGCTATAATTTCACTTCAAATATGTCCTTCAACCTACAACTATGAAATTGAAATCTCCAACTCAACCTCTCAATATATAGACTCATGGGGTCTCAAAATACCACCATAAAACATTGCCATGGGTCAAAACAAGGTTCTAAAATATCATGGTAAAAATCCATGTGCGACCCCAACTTAGTGGAAAAACTCTAAACATAGTAAATTATTTCGCATGATCTCCATATGACCACCACTTTCTTTTTTAATCAAGTGGTTGTCATAAAGATGCTTTATAACTCCTCTAAACCCCAAAAAATAGCACATGCAAAGACATCCAACCTTTTGTTTCCCAATTTGGGAAGCATGCAAGTGACATGTGTCAACATTCATAGGCATGCATGATAAAAGTCACTAACTTCTAAAATGGATGCCTAAGTTTAGCATTCTTTAAAGATGCTCTTTCAAACATTGTTGACAAGTGTTCACAAATTACTTCCACCTTTCAAAGTGGGTGCAATGGTCAAGGATTCCTTCATTATGCCATGTAAGCTCCATTGACGTGTCCAACTCCCCTATAAGATGCCACTGTAAGGACTTGGCCAAAATATTTAGGCCATAAAAATATTAAATTTATTTATTAGAACAATATTCTAGACATTGCACAAAAATTAAATAAAATATTTTTTTTGGTTGATGCAAGATTTACCTTACATCATCGAATGCTCTTGCATCAATTAAATAACATCATTATTGGAGGGGATTCCCTTAATATGATTAACATGCTACCAAACATTGCCAACCCTAGCTAGCCAATCCGAGACATGATTTTTGTTGCCTGTACCAATATCACCTACTTGCAAAATCATATGGTCAGGCATGTGTTTCGAAAAGGTAACCATCTTGTGGACCTCCTAATTAATCAAGCCACTTAAAATAAAGATATCATTATGAAATTGATTGAAATGGAACCCTAGCCTACAGGAATAGACTAAGATCCAAATCAATGTAATTTTATTGGGGGAAATAGCCACCAAGTTCTAAATTTATTCCCAAAGGGGAACTAGATGTTGTGTATGATTATTTCCTCTTTCTGATTTGATTTGTATGAAAATGAAAGAACTAGTTAAATGATGAAAAATTTACAATATACAACGTAAACAAAAAGATATAGAACTTGAAGCTAACACAAAAGTGTAGATTTAGAAATGAGAGGCAAAAATGAACCTATTACTAAAATTTGGAACTAAAAGTGTCGGTAAAGTGTGCTAGGTGCTCTAGACTTGGAGGTGTCTTCATCAACTAAGGCTTCAAATTCTAGATTAGGATGATCTATAGATCATTCCCTTCAAAATTCAACCTGAAAATGTCGGTCAAGTGTGATAGGTTTCGTAGACTAGGGATTTTTACTTGTTCAAAGTCTAGAACTGTGTGGCTCAATTATCTTTGCAATTCTACAACTTTTGGCTATCAGATATCTAACCTATACACATGGAAGAGGGAAAAAATGTTTTGTATAGGGGCTTGTCTAATTCAAACTCAATTTGGTGTCTCCACCTCCACAATAATAATAATGATGAAAAGATAGGTTATCCCTAGTAGGGCAAAGGCTAAATCTGAAATGAAATGATGAATTGAAATTATATTTCGGAATTGATAATGGTGGTGATACAGTTCTCTTTAGATAAGTCAAGTGTTGATGCAATAACATGACATGAAAAGACATAATAAGATTGTTAATGAAAACATACTTCAATGTAGATTGTTGTAGCTTGTTGCTCCATAATGCAATACTCATATTCACAATTCTTGCTCAATGAGAATGATGTATCTTGTAACTTTTTGAAGTGCTAGGATAAAATATGAATTTGAAATGATGTCTTTATATAGGGTTTACAAGACATTTCCTACTTTTAGATGAATTTCAATAGTGATATCAAAATATTAGGATCATATCACAATGGTAGGAACCAACACTCACACACATTTGATTTTGGGCCTCTTTTGGAGGGACTACATGGTACTAGCTGCCCTAGTCCACCCATAAAAGGAGTAGATAATGATGGTTGTAGAGTATTCAGACCCACACCATAGGATTGGGTCACCTCGTGAGCATATGATGATAATTTGGATGCAATATGGCTAGAAATAGGCTTGAAATGAGCTATGAGAGAGCACACTAAAGAAAGGGCCCAAAAATGAGTATGAAATTACAGAGGTTCTCATGAATTACATCAGTCTTAAAGGCCACTACAAAAGGTTTCATGCATTTTTATTTCTAGTGATTAACCATTTCAATCAATAAGCTAGTTTTAACTTTGATTTCAGAAATTTCTCTTCCCTTGAAGAGTCTATCAAAAAAGTGGCTTGTGGTGGTAAACCCCCTCTCCACCAAGGATTAATTATTTGGCTCTTTCAATCCAATTTGGATTTAATCTTGACTTTCAACCCTTGGCACAAAATTGTTGATCCATTTCTTCTTGCACAAAATACTAGTACTAATTTGCTCATCCTTGCTACTTCATCCTCATCAGCCCATATGGCTCCTAATTTCAAATTGGACCATGGGCCTATAATTCTTCCTTTCTAGCTTCCAATTCTACCCTTGATGCTCAAAAAGGGTAAAAGTAAAAAGTTGTGTCACACTTTTATAAAGGAAATGGTCAATTTGCCGATTCAACTTTTTAAATCAAATCAATAGAAAGTGAAATATATTTTTTGAATTTTTAAATGATGTAAGCTAATAAATTTTTTATTCTTTTGTCTATTTTATCTTGGTGGTTTTAACAAAAATTTAAAAAATTATTTGAATGTAATTTTTTATAAAGTAAACATTATAATTTAGTTGCTAATAAAATGATGAAATTGAAGTTACACAAACCACCACACTTTATTTAGTAAATTTTCCCTTTTTTTATTCAATTTTTTTGTGCATATTTATAGCTTGAAACTTTAGTGCATGGATATATTTGTTACAATTTTCTATAAATATATATTTTTCAATATATTTGAAAAGTTGCTTGTGCTGAAATATAACTCTTTCCAATTGCCGCCACCTTTTTTCTTAATTATTTATCCAAAATAGAAAAGAATTATATCATCTTGACATAGATTCATTTCTCTATTGCATCATATTTTTTTCAAAATTTTTAAATAAATTTTTTAGTATTTTTTTCATGACAAGATAATCAACCTTATATTTTAGTGTTGATGACCTACTTTCAATAAAAATAAAATATAAAATAAATAAAAAATTAAAATATTAAAAAATATGTATTTTGAAAAATTCACTTATAGATCTATTAAACGATATTTTTACATTTCAAAAAAAAATTATTTATACTTGTATGAGTTGTTGAAACATTGTTTTTTTTCTCGCTAATTAGATCCAAAGTGGTATAAAATATATATTTAGAACATTTTCAATTGGAAAAGTTGTGGCACATATATAACTTAGCTATAACGAATCTATGATGTAGAAATTAAGTAATAAGGAAATCATAACACAAATTAGCCAACCACAAAAGATAAATGCTATGAAATGTAATCCTAACACATTCAATAGAAGTATGAAAACAAAACACTTGAAAGAAATGCAAACTGACGCAAGTGCTTCTTCCATTCCCTTCCTTGTTCTTCTTTCTCCTTCAAACGTATGTGGCTCTCACCTACAAAGAAAATATAATGCAAGCAAGATAATAAAATGATTTGGACAGCATAAGGATACTAGAAGAGTGGTTGTTGAAAATGAGCAACGAGAGCTCAATTTGTAGAAAAATTAGGATTGATTGGATTGCCAAGATTGATTTGAGACTCAAAATAATCAACATACAAGATTGAGTGCACAACAGAGCTGCCATTCGGGGAAGGATGAAGATAGAAGAAAGAAAATGAGAAGATATTATGAGAATAAATAATTAAATCTTTAATTATCTTCTCATAAATACCAAATTAGAAAGTTGAAAATATTAGGAAGATTTTAATTATTAAATATCTTCATTCGAAAAGATAAATAGAAGAATTAAAAATAAATAAATTATCCTCTCACAAAAAATAGATTTTTGAAGATGCATACCTCATTTTGAATTTAAAAATTAAGATTAATGAGATATTGCCAAAAAGATTGATTTTTGAAAATCAAGGAAAGATATTAGTTTCCAAATTTGAAAATTAGGAGGATTTATGAGAAGATTTAATAATTAAAAATTATTAAATATCTCCATATAAAACAAAAGAATAAAAAAATTAAGAAAAGGAGGAAATAAAGATGAATTAATAAATAAAATTTATTAATTATCTTTATTTTGGAGGAAGATAAATATGATAAATTAATAAAAAATAAAAATGATTTATTAATTTATTGCTCATATTTATGAATTAGTTAATTAAATAAAATAAATTTATTTAATTAATGGACAAATGGGACAAATAAATAAATTATGAAATTTATTTATTTAGGACTTAGAAGAATTGTTTTTGATTACGAGAAAAACAAGTTTTGAAGGGATCCCGAAACCCTTTACAAAAGATCCTTAAAAGATAAGAGCATTAAGAAACAAGAAAAGACATTCTGCAAAAAAACCAGCACAGTTCTGGGCAAAAACCAGCATAAAAGCCTAACAAAACCAGCAACATCCAGCCATAATAGAAAAAAGACAGAAGACAAATTACTTAATGTTTCTAAGGGCATTAGCCAAATTTTCGCTAATCCCTTGCAAATCTTTAATATTATCCCTGAGCATAGGGATTTCCTTGGAAGAGGCCAAAGCAACTTTTTTCATACTCGCCCTAGTCCTTTTTGCCATGCCACCAGGAGCACTTTCCACATTTTCTGCCTCAATAGAATCCTCATCAACATGTAGGTCCACAACAAGTTTGGAAGTGCTGGAGCCATCAAGGAACTTGGCAATTTCCTCCATATTCCTAGTCACAGAGGTAAGGATATCCAGAATCATAACCAAAAAGTTCTTCATGGTTGTTTTTCCTTCCTCCATCTTACTAACTTGAGCTTCCATATTCTCCACTTTTTCCTCCATAACCTTTTTCCACTGCTCCTGGTTACTTTCATCTTTCTTTCCCTGCTCTTCCTGCTACTTATCAATTTTTTCTAGATTCTTGATTCTTTCATATACCCACCTATCTTAACCCATTTGAGCCGCAGACTGGTTTTTGAGTTTATCCAGAATAATCCCATCACGAACTTTATCATGTTCCTTGCTCGTTTCCTCCTTATCCTTCTCCTGCTCAGTTTCCATTTCCCTTTCCTCCTTATTAATCTGATTGTCCTACTCCTCCATAGACTGGTTGTTATCATTACCAATGCTCACGCTGTGGATAGGGCTATTCTGATCAGAAACATCCTCTGCTCCTCCTCCCTCTTCCCCCACTTCCTCTTCTTTCCAGCTCTCCACTCCGTCAGACTCATAGGTCTCCATCTCACTTCCATCTTTTCCCATGTCCTCATAATCAACCTCTGTATCCTTTTGTTTACCCATGTTCTCTTGAATTTTCTCCACAGTGGCTTTTTAAACCTTTTTTCTTTGTATCAACTCATCCTTACTGGGCCCACATTCCTCAATTTTCCTCTTTCCTTTCCCTGACGACACCGACAACCTCTTGTTTTCATGGATAGCCAGAATCTTGCAATGCTCATAAATGAGTAAAATAAGGCTGTAATGAAGCACAAGCGAAGAAGGGTTCGTGTTATGCTTGTTCAGAGACCACAACAGAGACCTAAAAAGGTAATAGGGAAAATAAATCCTCTTCTCATGTCTAAAGTGATTTAGAAGCACAAAATGGTAGATGTAGACCCTAGTGAAATGACCCTCCATGGTAATATATCCCATAATTGCATTAAGCACACAACCCCATATTTTCTTGATATTAGAAGCATCATAATAACCCCCATAGCATTTCCTAATTTCGCTCTTTCCTTCTCTTTACACAGAAAAAGCTTTACTGCATTATTAGACAATTTCAGGTCCCTAAAGAAATTAAGACCAGAATGGGGCATACCTGTGACCATCGAAGTGAGGTCCGCATCCAGCTTGAATCTAACACCATGAATTTTGAAGGAGCCATTTTTCCAATTTTTAGTAACTTTGGTAACCACTAGGTTTACTCTGCCTTTATCATAGTCTACCAATTTTTCCATAAAATATGTCATGAATCCCTTCTCTATCTTTGTCCATACCTTAGGCATCTCCTGCCATCTGGAAATATTATCAGGTTCCTCTCTTCTTAGATCCCCCCCATTTTAGAATTCGTTTTACAATTTCTTTGCTTCTGCAACTTCAGAGCTTTCTTCCAAATGACACTCGGCTTTTTGAAAATGCACACCCACAAAGCATGCAAAAATTTAATATTCTTGTTTAGTACTCCGCCCTTTTGACGTGCCATCATTACCTTTCTAAAAATTTAAAGATTAATCATTAATACTTCCATGATTAGCGTGTGATCCTTCTTTCCCCATAAATTTGTCCTTTCTAATGAGTTCTTTTATATTAAAATCAATGCTAACTTCCCCATTCCATATGCTTTGAGCTTTAGAAATGACGCCTAGGTTAGCAAGGCCATCCACTACAACATTTTTTTCCCTGAAAGCATGTTCAATAATAATTGATTTAAAGCATGAAATAATTTCTCTAGCTTTAAAAATAATATTTTCTATAGTCCATGAAGGCTCCATTTCTCCCTTAAGGCATTTAATAATGTTAAGAGAGTCTCCCTCCAACCAAAGATTATCATGATTGAGATTTTTTGCTATAATCAAAGTATTTAGAGCCACTGAGGCTTCAACATAATGACTAGTTTGGTTACCCAAAGGGCCAACAACAACCACAAGGCAACTTCCAGGAAAATTCTTGACAATGCCCCCATAACCAGCTTTCCCAGGATTTCCCTTAGAAGCCCCATCAAAGTTGGCCTTAATCCATCCCTGGGAAGGAAAGAACCATAAGAGACCATCCCTACCCTTATCCTTACTGTTTCTATTATTGGAGAGGCTCCAACTTTCATTAAAGTCTTCTTTAGCTGCTAAACCATTATCAATTCCATGTAAACATTCATAGATCCCTCTATAAATTTTATCCACCACCACTTCAGGGTTCGCACTTTTATCCCTAAAAATCTTGTTGTTACACTCCTTCCAGATGTTCCATATGACAATAGGGAGAGTTAGTTTCTGAAGCTCAACATTCTTAGAATTGGGGCTAGGGCAATACCATTGCTGCCAAAACTCATCCAGCGAGTTCGAGAAAACCCAACTCAACTTCCACCAACTAAAAATAATATTCCAAATTTTCTTGACTGAAATTGCACTAGTAGAGGATATGACAAGCAAACTCCTCCTCCCGGCAGCAAAGAGAACACCTATTAGGAAAAACAAATCTGTGCTTATGGAGATTATCAAGAGTTAGAACCTTATTTTAGGTAAAAATCCAAAAGAAGATATTAATTTTGGGCATCAACTTCTTTATCCACACTTTAGCCCACAAAGGGATCTCTTCCAGAACTTTGTTATGGATAGACATTGCTGAAGACACAAAATATTTCCCATCAGAAGTTTCCCTCCAAATCAAACAATCCTCAAAATGGTCCATAAAGATTTTGGAAGAAAGCAAGATATCTAAAATTTTTAATCCCAGACAAAGCTGGCTAAACTCAATCCACTTCCCATTTCTCTAGTAGTCTCTAACAAAGTCTCCATACCTTCTTTTGAACTAGTCTTTCCATTCCTTAAGAATGGGGATTTCCTCCAACGGTTTATCCATTAGCCATATATCCTCCCAGAATCTAATAATTATCCCATTCCCCAATTTCCACTTTCTTCCAGCTACAGCCCAATCTTTAGCCATTTGAACTACATTCCAAATAGCTGAGCCTTCCACACAAAAAATAGTTTTCCATAAATTCTTCCTCAGATGGTTGCAAGTAAAGGTATTTCTTTTTCCAAATTGAATTACATTCCCTTTCCTCCCCTTTCATTCTCCAAATTTGTTTAGCTAACAAGGCATTATTCATAATTATAATGTTCCTTAATCCCAAACCCCCAAAAGCCTTAGGAGTATAATATTATTCCAAGCGATAAGGGGGATTCTATTTTTATCTTCCACTCCCAACCATAAGAATTTTTTTGAATTCTTTGAATGGCCTCAACAAACTTCTTGGGAATTTTGAACAGACTAAGGGAATAGATAGGCAAATTTTGAAGGGTAGCTTTAAGCAACGTCACCTTATCCGCTTGGCTAAGGAGGGATCCTTTCCATCCAACTAGTTTGGAATTAAATCTATCAACCAGCTTCATCCAAAAATTATCTAAAGGCTTTAAGCATAGAGGGAGACCCAAATAAGTAGATGGGAACTCAATAATTTTACATCCAAGGATTCTTCCGATCCTTCTTTGTTTATCCACAGGGGTATTGATGAAGAATAAAGAACTCTTATCTCAATTTATTTTTTGACCAGAAGTAGCTTCATAGGAATCCATAACACTCTTCATGTTTCTTGCTTCTCTTATGGTAGCTTCTCCCATAGTGATATAATCATCAACAAACTATTCATGAGTACAGGTTAAGTTGGACAAAGAAGGTTTAAGGCCTTTGAGTTTACCTTCTTCCACACTTCTCATAATAAATCTACCCAAACTTTCAGCCAGAATAGTAAACAAGATAGGTGAGATAGGATCCCCCTGTCTTAGGCCTCTAGAACTTTTGAAGAAACTAGAAGGGGATCCATTAATAATCACAGCAAAGGTTGAAGTGCCAGACAACTGAGAACAAAGCTGAATCACCTTTTATCCAAACCCAAAAGCTTTCATAATTCTAAAAAGGAATTGCCAATTCACTCTATCATAGGCCTTGGACATGTACAACTTAAGAAAAAAGCCCCATTTTTTAGCAGCAGTTAAAAAATGAATATTCTCATGAACAGAAATGATAGAATCCAGAATCTGTTTGCCAGGGACAAAACCATTCTGCTGAGCTAAAATAATGCGGGGGAGAATATCCAATATTCTAGAATTAAGAACCTTAGATATTATCTTGTAAACAAAATAACAAAGATTGATAGGTCTGAACTTATTGAGAGAGTCAGCTCCAGAAATCTTAGGAATAAGAACAATAAAGGTAGCATTGAGTTCCTTTAGAAGTCGCCTTGAACCAAAGAGTTCTTTAACTTCATTACAAATATCAATCTCCACAATATGCCAATAGAAGAATTGTTAGTAAAATAGGAGGTTTAATTAATTAATTAAACCTAAGAGGCACTATGCGCATGATATGTTAAAAAAATAGGAGACACAAGTGTTAACCATTTTTAGTGTCTACATTTTGCCCCTCTTTGAGATAATGTGATTTTGAGCGTTGTTTCAAAGAATAATTAAAATGATCAGGTTCCAATAGATTGAGAGATGGAGGTGGGATTCCCCCTCAAGAGATTGTTTATGCATGAAAGAAATGAATGATCTCTCAAAAGAAGAGAAAAAATATTAGAAAGAGAAAATATGATGAAAGAGACAAATGTTAATAAGAAGGGAAGAATTTTAATGGAGTGTAGAAAAATGGTTGATTGATACCAAATGAATAATTCTCAATTGATCAGATAGGATGGAGAGCATGATAATGATTGATTTGATCAATAGATAGACGGATTGATGGGATAGAAGAAATGTTAGCCAAAAGAAATGCAAGTGAGAAGTGAAGAATGATTAGTGTGATTAAATCTTACTTTCACAAATGCAAATAGTAGGTGAGAACCTTTATTTGATATGGCAAAATGGATGTGGCGCACCATGTCAATGAAGGTCAGAGCAATAATGCAATCCCTATGTATAAGATAGACATATTGTAGACAAGGAATGATTCAACCATCCTCAGACATACTTGCTCCAAAATGTTATGAAACACTCCACAAATAGAAAACGAAAAACAAGAAAGACCATGAGCCATCCTGACCACTCTAAATCACTCAGTGACATCATTAAGCAACATAGGAATATGATTAAAGATAAATTAGTGAAAAATAAGATTCACAAATTCAAACAAGTCAAACAACCATTCTAATCTTGTTGTCAAAAGTGATAATGTTTGTTTGATGGTAGGACCATCATGTTGCCCGGTTTCACGGAATGCAGTACCTCGTCTAAGATAGGACACAGTCTAGTTTCGAGTATACCACACCCTGTATAAGACCCATGATAATATTGACAAAGGACCAATGTTGATATTGTTGATTGATAGGACAAGTTCGATTAGTTTGAATGCTTGGTTGGTTAAATAGTTCATTTGTTAATGCGTGATTTGGTAAGCACAATATTTAATGCGTTTTTGTCTGATGTTCGCTCAAATGTCTGTCTATGTACAAAAGAGACAATTTATTGATGAAATGAAAAATATTATTTTTGGATTTTGATGTTTTCCAATTTTTAGGGGTTTTGAACTTTTTTGATATTTTTGTGTTGTTTTCAGGATATTTTTCGAATGTTTTTGGATTATTTTAGGACTTTATTTAATTTTTAGTTGTTTTTTGCAGGAGTTTATTTGATTTTTTAGTGAATTTTTATGATTTTGCCCCCAGTGTCTAACAAGGTAAGGAATGTGATAAATGGATAAAGAAAAGCTTGCTAAAACGTTGGTGGATAGAGGGAAGATAAAGGCCACTTATTATGGAGAGAAAGCAGACTCAAGTCCAAGGGCTATCACACAATCAGATAAGGGACTATATATGACAATGTAAAGTAATGGAATGGCATGAGGGACATGTCAATAGGTTCTTGAAACCATGTTTTGCATTTTATGTCCTTATGTCGAATTAAGATCAAGGGACAAAAAAGAGTGCATGGATCGTAATGGGATATAGATAGGATAAGCAAGATCAAAAATGGATAAAGGACATGGACTTAATGTTGTGATAGGCTAAGGGATAGTGACAGAAGGTTACAATAAGCCAAGGAAAATGGATGAAAGGTTATAATAAGCCAATGGATATAGACCAAAAGCTATGATAGACAGAAAGCTGTGAATAGGATGCATGACATTCATAAAGATCATAAACCTTGTCAATATCAAGGGTGGAAAAGGAAATATGGATATGATGGACGATAGGATAATGGAGGGTGATATGACATGATAGGATATGATGGGATAATGAAGGGCATTAGGATATGATAGGATACCATATGAAACTTGCCCCCATGTATGGTATACAAGAAGTTCATAGATTACACATGACACCTGTTTGCCAGGTTTTCATCATGGTACTTTCCCAAGGCGTTTGTTTGCCAAGTTTTCACCAGAGGACAAATTATTTTTCTTCTTTTTTTTTTCTTTTTTCAATTTTTTTTTTTTTTACTTTTGACATTTTAGCCGAAAATTGACACATGATAGGAGATGAAATAAGGACTCAAGAATCTTGTTGTTTGGATAGTAGCCTTGAAAAATGGACCATAACAATTAAAAGTATGTGTAGACATATAAAAATGACCACATTCCTAAATGAATATTTAACATTCATTTTATTCTCATTCCTCTATTTATTTAAATCTAATTTAATTAAATAATCCACATTCCTCTATTTGATTAAATAAATTATTCAATTTAAATTCACTTAAGCCTTTCACATAATTTAATTAAATAAATCATTTTATTTAATTAAATCCCTTCTCTCTACTTTTAATTAAATTTACATTTAATTAAATTGTTCACCCCAAATAAACAAATCTAGTTTATTTAAATCCTCCACTTGCAACCATAATTGAAATAAAGCAATTTATTTTAATTGAATTCTATTATCCCTCACCCACTTGCATTTTCCTACATCTCCCACCTGCCTCCTAAACCCCCCTCCTAAATTATTCTAGAACCCATCTAATCCTAATCAATTAGCCTAAATCCTTCAATTATCCCCTTTCCCTAAATTTGAGGTCACTTCTCAAAATTGGAGTAAAGTCTTCCAAGAGCATTAAAGCCTTTATTCCTTCAACAAGATAACTTGTTGAATACCCCCAAATTTGGAAGGACTCTTACAAATTTGTCTCCAAAGTCTTTCAAACCATTAATGGTTAACTAACCCTTTGTAGCATGGTTAGAGACTTTTTGCCTAACTCAACCCTCATCTAACCCTAGGGTCTCATCAAGCATTTATTGCTTTGATCATGGTTATCCCTTTAACCCTTGCACAAGAGTTTATCCTTTGGGTAAAAGATTTATCCAATGGGTAATCTTAACCTAACCTTAACCCTTACCTCCTAAGGTAACCATGAGGTCTTCTCAAGCATTTATTGCTTTGACCATGGTTATCCCTTTAACCCTTGCACAAGAGTTTATCCTTTGGGTAAAAGCTTTATCCAATGGGTAATCTTAACCTGACCTTAACCCTTACCTCCTAAGGTAACCATGAGGTCTTCTCAAGTATTTAATGCTTCTTACATCTCCTTTCAAGCAGTCATATGTTGACAATTGTCACCATTTCATTGGTGAGAATTGTAAACATAGATTGATAACTTTCAATCCTGACCCTTGATAAGATCATCCAATCTTGACCATCCATTGCCCTATTTTTCCTATAAATAGAGCCCTCATTCCTCCATTTTCATATATCCAAGTCTTTTAGCATCACACTTATACTCATTTTTAAAGCATTTAGTCTCTCTTTGAAATAGAAATAAATCTAATAATCATTTTAGAAGCATTTATATCATCTTAGTTAAATCATATAACTAGTATATCATGTTAGGATAGTATTTCACTAATCTTGTCATCTTATCATCTAATTAGTTCATTTGTTAAGAATCATGCATAGGTAGGATGCATTCATACTAAATTTGATCAAAAGCATCCCTCATTCTTACAATTATCATCCCTAAGTCACTTTGCTCAGTGATCTGAGAGTAAAGGCATTATCTTGAGGGGTCTTGTGAGATAGAGAACAATGGAACACCCCTTGGGAAGTTGAGCTATTCCACATAGCTCCAAAACTTGCACCAAGAGTCCCATTGGTGTGTGGGCAAGTCTTTGAATTTCTGTAAATTCTATTTCATCGAACTGCTTTTCCCGCATACATTTCTAGCACCCACCATGGGGCATAACCCCATTTATCAAATCGATTTTTGAATATGACTAACTTTGCAGGTACGCGGGAAACAAGAATCGACATGTAGAGAACATCTCATAGCGCATCCAGTCTACTGTTTAGTGTGTTGGACTCATCTCTTAGCGCGTAGGAACCCATATTTGGCGCATAGTCTTTTTAAATATTTCTTGTAGCTTTCAGTGCCGAAATTTAATAGCCCAACGCATCTGGCAAATAGTTCAGCGCGTCAGATGTTTATGATAGTGCATCGCGTGTTTTCTGTAGTGCATCCAGTGCATTCTGTAGCACATCGTAGACAGAAAGCAGGAAATAAATTGTAGCAGAGACCTCAAACTTTAGACTTGTAGAAGTCCACAAAATAGATTTTTTTGGCTAACTGGTTTTCTGCAGGTTGTGAAGTTTGTTTTGCTTAAGGATTGAAGTAGTTTAATTTTACTAGCTTTGTTAAGTTAGTTAAGTTAAAATTTCTTTCATTTCTTGTTAAACTAAAATTGAACTCACTTTTCACTTTGGATACCTAAAAAGTACAACAACAAAAACATTTCTTGCTTTCTTAGGAGAAAATTTTCATTTTGGGCATCTAAAAAGAACCAACAACTTTTATTTATGCAAAAATCTTTTAAAAGAACCTCACCATCCTTTGGTGTTTTAAAGGATCAATTTTAAATTTTTGCAAAGTAAAAAGAACCTCACTTGTCAAATTTTATTCCAAGTAAAAGAGGGAAATTCTTCCCCTTTATCGATTTATTTTTGTTGACCAAGTCAAACTATTTGTTTTGTTGACTAGGATTCTTTTTCTAGCTTAGAAAATCACTGATTTAGGGGCATAAAATAAACACCATGCTTTTTGGAGCAATATCTCCATATAGACTTTAGCAAATCATTGCAATGAAATAATAAAAAGAACACTTGTGTGCCTTGATTCGAAAGTGGAAGGTATATGCTCTCCCCTTAACAGGGTGATCAAAAAGCCAAACCACTCTTACGCTTTCTATGTTTTAAAGAATTTAAAAAACCTTTAGCAGGCCTACCCTCCCGAGGAGTAATAACTCTTAGCCTTTTTAGGCTGGTGAGAGGGGAACGACCTAAGTGGGAAACGACTTGATTACGAACCTTAGAAATAGAAACTTTGAGCCAAGTCAGTATCCAAACATTTGTAATATCATAGTGCAAGGGTGGGGAAGAATCTGCCCCCAAGATTACTCACCATATATCTCCCAAGATAGCTACTCAATTGTGAAACAATTCACTTTGGGTTAATTTCTAGAAAAAGGCAAAAAAATGGGTGCCCCCTAGGGGGTGGCAAGGTTGTTTGAGCTGACAGAGTATCGAGACTAGTGGGCGATGATATTACTTATGACCTTTGAATAAAGAGTTTGATTGAATTGTATTCTTTGTATCCAAACCTGTTGAAACATTGGGGATTTGAACACATCCTCACATAATATACACTCTTTGTTTAGACTAGGTAAAATGGTTATCTCTTTCATGTTGTGTTTTCATTTTATACTTCAAACAATCATCCATCAGAATTGAGAAAAAGTTTAAAATCTCAGCAAAACCACCAAGTCAAAACAACCAGGGCAGTTCAGTGCGTAAGAGAAACATCTTAGCACTTTGGAACCATCTTTTAACACGTACAAACTTCAACATAGCGCATCCATTCTAAATTTTAGCGCATAAACAATTCAAACCTTCAATAGTTCAAACCTTAGTGCTTATTGACAATAGCTTAGTGCTTTGGAGCAACAACTTAGTGCATTGGAAGCAAAAATTAGCGTGTCAAGCTCAAAAGTTAGTGCGTCGATAGGACATACTAGCACGTAACTTTTTAAAACCAAGTCAAAATTAAACAGTGTAAGTTAGCATGTAAAAAGGGTGGCTTAGCACGTTGAGATCATTATCTAGTGCATTGATATCATTTGTTAGCGCATTGGGTCTCTGGTTTACCACATAGTCAAAACTAAGAAAACAAAGAGCAAACATAAACTTTTTTGAAAAATTTTAAAAACAATTTGCGAAGCCATTTTCAATTCTCACTCGACTCCATTAGGCAGAAATTTAAATCAGAGTATTAGAACTATTCAAAACCAGCAAAACAAGATATTCTTAGAACAAAGTTGTCAAGTCCAAAACTAGCTAAGGATTAACACATTTTTCCTATCAGAATCAAGTAAACTCATCACATACATCAAAAGGTCCTCCAAATCAAACGGATTTTATCCTCAAAACATACTTGTTTCAAACTAAAGTTGTCGAATTGAGTTTTCATATCAAGAAAACTCTTATTTCATTTCATTTGACACTCTTTGTCATGAGGGGGCATCTAAACCTTCATTTGATAAAAGTAAACTTAAGTTTCCAAACAAGGTATCTTGAATCCAACACAAACCAAAGGAAAACCCTTGATTACCTATGCATGACTAATCCTAATACTGAGAAGAAAAGGTATTTATCACAACACTAAGTTAAGGAAACAACAACCTAGTTCCCAGAAACTTGCGAAAAGGAATAGGTTTCTATACATCAATTGCCAGCTCTTCAAATCTCATTGAACATTTCTCCGTCATATGTGCTTATATATTTAAGACACGTCAAATGAATTTGATGAAGAGCCATTAAGAACTAGAGCCTTTTGCCAAAAATCAGCATTCAGCCAACGCCTAAATCGAGGAGGAAAGATCAATCCAACTTTTTTCCCAGAATTTTGCGTCACTTACGATATACCTCGATTTGAACCACCAACCCCTGAAAAACACATCAAAGAGGAATTCATCCCCTTTGTCACAGAAATTTTCTACTAAATGCCCGTTGTCACTCACTCTCAACGAAACAAGCAAAGCGAACCACAACTAGAGTCCAGCATGGGACGAAGATTATCAAATCCTTTCGAATATCCAAATCTAGAAGACACAGAAATTTCTGAGGAACTCCTTCAAGAATGTCAAGAAAGCGCTTCCTTTAAAAAATTTGTGGAAAAACTCATAGAGGCAAACAAAGAAAAATACTTACTCATGCTAACAAGAAAAGGAGTTAGAATCCCTAAAGACTTCGATACCGACGTCTTTAAGGCAAGGTCTCAACATTATGCTTATCAAGAACGACAAAGAGAGGAGGAAGCACGTGACCCCGAGCAAAACATACCGGACCAAAACATACCTGAACACAACATGCCAGAACCCACACATACTCGAACTAGGGATAACGAGAGGGAAGAACTCTTTTCTTGACAAGCAAATGCACCTTTGGTTGCTCTCACACAACAAATGCAAATGTTGCAAAGACAAATGCAGGACATGCAATAGGGGACAACAGTATGGTATTCCTTAAATGAAATTTTTCCTTATCCTTTTGACAGAAGGTTAAACATGGTACCTTTTCCCCCCAATTTAGACATTCCAAAATTTGACAAATATGATGGAAAAAGTGATCCTCGTGATCATGTTCGAGAATTTTGTACCATGAGCCTTGAATTTGCTCATGATGACATCTATTTGATGAGGTTATTCCCAAGAATCTTGGGAGGGAAAACAATGGAATGGTTATCCAAAATCACACCTCCTGTCAGATCCTTTGATGAGTTAGTCAACAAATTTATCACTCAATATTCCTACAACATTTAACATGCCATCACCATGCTAGATGTCTGCAATACCAAACAGAAAAACAATGAAACATTCATGGTATTTCTTCAACGTTGGCGATAGATGGTGGGTGAACTCACAAAGCTGGTTCCCACTTTTTGGTACGTCCTAATTTTTGCTGAAATCATACATTTTTTAGAAAATATAATGATTTAAGCTTTAAGAGGTCCCATTTTAAGTAATTAATTGAAGAGAGTTGAATCAAAGGCTCTTACATCAAAATTTCTTGGATAAAACCTCTCTACTTCTAAATCATACTTGCAATGGAGTCTCCTTTGCATCTATCAAATGCTGATAAAAAACCAATTTTACATTAGCTTTTGGGGGGTCAAATCAATTCATTTAAAAGTTATTTTTTGTTAAGTATTTAGTCCTTATTATAAGCTTTCCAAATAGTATAACTTTTAATATATTTAATTTCATTAATATTATTTTATTTTATTTCTTATGAATGTAGGTTTTTCACCGAACATGATCTTCTTTGTTCAATGCATTGGGAAAAATAGTAAACTAATTCAAAAAAAATCTAAAAAATATCTATGCCCTAGGTATTGATGTTTTCTTTCTAACAAAAAAAAGAAAATTGAATTTTGATATATATAGAACAAGTTATGTGTTCAAACGTACACCTATATCTAAATTATAATTAGTCAAACTTCAAAACATAATAAAATGAAAAATATTCAACATATCACTATCAAACCAACTGCATGCCTTGGGTATTGATGTTACAAACCAAAATTCAAAATAATTAAGTTTTTATCATTTATAGAAAAAAAATTATGCATTTCGGGATACACATCACTCTTAAAAAATGTTGTTTGCTGTAAAAAATTACTTTTTGAGGGAGATGGAAAAATCAATAAAATTTTATTCAAACAAATTTGAAAAAATTGTATTTAGAATCTACAAACAAGATGTTAAAAGTCATTATTTTATATCATCTTCAAATTCTTCACGGTTTAATAGTTATAGGTGTCAGAACGTGAAGTTTTTTTTCAAAATATTCATATAAGTGTCAAAGTTGGTCAAAAAGTGGGAACCAGTATTGTGAGTTCACTCTGGTTTCGAGATATCCTCGAGATGTGCCCGAAAAAGAAAAGATGGAAATTTTTATTGACAATTTAAATAGTGAGATGAGTTATATACTCAAGCTACAATGCATACCATCTTTTGCTAAATTGATTGAAAATGGCATCTAAGTAGAGGAGGCATGTAATAAAAAAGGAACGTTGAAATTATTCAAAGAGGGAACTACTTCATCCAACTCTCATTTCAATAACCAGAACAACAAGAACAACTACTTAGACAAATCCAGATTCTGGACTAGAAACAAAAACACTGGTAATGAGGGAGCCACTAATGCTAATGATGCTAAATCCAAACAACTAGTGTTGTCTTTATCAGGTAATCCTTAGGCTACAAGAATCCAAAGGGTGCTAACCAAGGCACTAACACTTATGCACCAAATACCAATCCAGAACATTCCAACACAAACAACACCAACAATTCTCAAAACAATAACACAAATTGAGGACCTAATAACAACTCACGGGGTAACACCAACAACTTTCCTAAATGCATTTACACACCATTAGGAAAATAATTAGAGTCCACATTCAGAGAGCTTATGGAAAACAAAATTATCTCATTACCAGCAATCAACAGCTTTGAACCACAAGTCAAACCACCTTGGTGGAATGACTCGCAGTTTTGTGATTTTCATCGAAACAAAGGACATCAAACAAATGATTGCATGAGGCTGAAAAACATTGTTCACGACATGATTGATAGAGGAGACTTAACAGTCCATGGTCCCAAGACAAATGGTGACCATGGGGCCTTTAAAAATCCTCTTCCAAATTACAACAAGGATGGAGCTTCAACATCAAATGAAACATGTGGAGCTCATATCAATCACAAATACAATAACACCATCAATCATGTATCAACAGATGACAATCAAGTTAACATCATTAAAATCAAGGACAAACACAAAAATGAATCGATCAATGTAACCACCAGAGCTCAAAAATATGTCTTGAAGGGGCATACATCAGTAGCAAACACCATCCCCAAAATTCAATATGATCTGGTCAATCAATTGCACAAAACTCCTACTCAAATATCTATACTTGAGTTTCTAAAACTTTCACCAAAACACAAGGACATCTTGGAACAGGCACTATTGGAAACAAATGTACCTCAAGATCTGGATATTAACAAATTCCAAGCCATGGTAGCTCATATGACAGGGCCTCATAATCTCACCTTTTCAAAGCATGATAATAATTCATTAAGCCATCCACACAATACTCCACTCCACATTGAAGTCTTGGTCTACAAACATCGAGTTAAAAGAGTATTAATAGATGGAGGAGTTGGACTCAATATATGTACCTTGAAACTTATCCATGCATTAGGCTTCTTTGAGTAGTCTATTGATCCATGCAAAAAGATCACTATCAAAGCATATGATGATGAAGAAAAATCATCCAAGGGAACAATGGTGTTGCCAATTCAAGTAGGACCGATAAAAAAGGACACTATGTGCCAAGTCTTAGACATAGACCTCACATATAATATTTTATTGGATTGACCTTGGATACATGAAATGCAAGCAGTACCCTCAACTTACCATCAGTGTGTTAAGTTTCCATACAATGGATAGGAAATTTCTATATCAGCAGATCATAACCCCTTTCAACATTGCAATGATATGGGGGTAGCCCAAGATAGCCTGGTTCCACATAATAGAGAAAAACAAACTTCCTCAACACTAGATCTTCAGCAAGAAAAGCTTAAATCTTTATCCATGGATTTCAAACAGAAAATGAGAATCAAAGAACAAGGCATGGGAGAGTAGTCTTTGGAACCCTTGTGTCTAACCAACTTACCAACATCACCTAAATCTCATGGGCTACCTTCAGCATCAATACATCAAGCAAAACAACCCATCACCAAGTTTGATGGGAAATTTATTCAACTAGGCACACTTGCACATGAATTAGAAGAAAAGGACATCCTTAGTTGGCTATACAAAGATGAAGAAGAAGTCAGAGCTTCTACTATGGAAGTAGTGATACCAACACAACCGTATGGAAAAGGCTACGTGATCATGCAACAAATGGGATACAATGGCAAAGGACCTATCGACAAGTGTCAAGAAGATGTCACAGAACCATTGGATCCTCCTTCGCAGTTTTCTAAAGACAAAACATGATTGGGCTATGGACACACTCTACCCCCAAAGAAGAAACCAAATAAATATCAAAAACCTTGGTGGAAAGCAAAGAAGAAATACAAGGAGGACTCATGGCAAGAGGCACTACATGATTCAATAGAAACAATAAGGAAGGAATGAGAACACCAGGAAAATGAGAAACATCAAGAGGAGTTGGCCATTCAAAGAGAAGAAGCATCTTATACAGATGTACATCACTTTCAGGAACCTGTTTCAAACAAAGAAGAATCACCCCCTGACAAAATCATTACTCCCCGAGAAGAGACAGTATATGAACATATGCAAATAATAGAAGAAAGATCTGACACAGAATCAAAGAAAACTATTAGACTAGTGTCAATCATCAGAGACCTCTTTTCACCCTACAACATACCTATCCACAACACTGAAAGAATCTGGGATAATACTTCTAAGATTGATTCAAATGACTATGAATGGGGCAGTTGTTCAAATATTACTGAAGATATTCCTGAAAATACTAGTCATATACCCCTTTCTCCAGAAGGACAAGGCACATAGCCTAGACTACTTGAATTTGGTCCACAAAATATCTATGAAGCTAAGGAAAACAAGCAGCGACACTACAAGCAAGTCTACACGGAAGATGATACCATTGAAGACCTTGACAAAATCATTAACTTATTTAATATTTCAGCCTACCTTGATGATACCTCCATCATGACACTTACAGCAGCTGAACTCGACCCACCCAATGACTCTTTACCACTTGTCTTTCCTAATTTAATAGACTAGGATGAACCTGAACACCATGACATACCTATTTTCCCAAATGATGAATCAATTATCCATTACCTATGTATAGTCAATCCAGAAACAGACTCTACCAACAAACAAAGTAACGATGTCTGCAATCAAGAGGGTACCAAGTCTCTCAGTCGCAAAAATGAAAGCAATAAAGAATCTACTACTGAAAACCAGTCAATGGCAGCCCTAGATCACAAAAAAGTAAAAATAAAGGACGCATCTCAAGGTGAAAACCCTTTTAAGGTAGCCAACGATCGGAGACTTGACACTCTTCCTAAGCATTATCAAGAGCGATCACCCATATTGATTGAACCCACTCAATCAATCAACATTGGTACGACAGAAGCAGCGAAAAACATACACCTAGCGGAATCTCTAACAAAAGAAGAAAAATCAGAGTTTATCAAATTCTTCAAACTAAAGCAAATCAATTTTGCTTGGTCATATGTAGATATGCCCGAGATTGATCCACATTTAATCATGCATCACTTGTCTATTTCTCCAGGCACTAAGCCAATTAAGCAAAAATTGAGAAAGATGAATCCACATGTAGCACTCATGGTCAAAGCTGAGCTAAAGAAACTATTAGACGTTAGATTTATTCGATCTATAGACTATGCTGAATGGATTTCCAACATTGTACCAGTTTCAAAACTAGATGGCAGGATCAGGATATGCATAGATTTTAGAGATGTTAACAAAGCCTATCCGAGGATGACTTTCCTTTGCCCAACATTGACATAATTATAGACCTTACAGCAGGCCATGCAATGCTCTCATTAATGGATGGTTTCTCTGGCTATAATCAAATTAAATTAGCTCCAGAAGATCAAGATAGAACAATGTTCACATATCCTTGGGGAAAGTATTGTTGGAATGTCATGCCTTTTGGCTTGAAGAATGTTGGGGCAACTTATCAATGAGCAATGACAACAATCTTTCATGATATGATGCATACCTTCATGGAGGACTATGTGGATGATTTACTAGCAAAGTCATTTACCTGGGCAGAACATCTGGACATATTAGAGAAAATATTTGAAAGATTGGAGAAATTCCAAGTCAGGCTCAACCCTAAGAAGTGTGTCTTTGGGGTAACATCAGGAAAATTGTTAGGCTACATTGTGTCAGAAAGGGAATTGAAGTAGATCCAGCAAAGGTACAAGCCATCATGGAGATGCAACCTCCCAGGAACATTAGCCAACTCAGATCTCTACAAGGACGACTCCAGTCAATCAGACGGTTCATCACCCAACTAGCAAATAAAAGTCTACCATTCAATCATCTGCTACCTAAGAACATACCATTCAAATGGGAAGCCAAATGTGTAGAATCATTCTATCAGATCAAGTAATATCTAATGAACCCACCAATTGCAGGAAAGCCGCTCATTCTCTATGTATCTACTATCGACATATCATTGGGGGCACTGTTAGCACAAGAATATCAACAAGACAAGGAATGAGCTATCTATTACATCAGTAGGACACTAAATGGCTATGAGCTCAATTACACATTTATTGAGAAGGCCTACTTAGTTGTGGTCTTCACCTCTCAAAAGTTCTGACATTACATGCTAGCTCACACAATCAAGCTAGTCGCAAAGATTGATCCTCTCATATATATACTCAGCAAAGCAGCTCTTACAGGCAGATTGGCTAAATGGGTCATGATTCTTAGCGAGTTTGATATTCAATACATAGAGCTTTGAGCTATCAAGGGACAAGTAATTGCAGATCAACTAGCTAAAGCACCTCTACCTAGTAAACAACCAATGGAGATCAAATTTTTAGATAGGGATGTCCTTACTATTACTACCAAGCAATGGACCATGTAATTTGATGGTTCTTACACTCAACATGGCTCAAGTGTCAGCATCTTGTTCATCACTCCGGAAGGAAACACCATACCAAGATCATACAGACTCATGTTTCCATGCACAAATAACATCGTTGAGTATGAAGCATTGGTCACAGGAATCAAAATGACTGTGGAATGGATAATCACATAACTAAAAGTCTACGGAGATTCCCAATTGGTTATAAATCAAATCAATGATTAATATCAGACAAAGGATGATAGGTTGTTACCCTACAAAAGAATGGTAGATGACTTCAAACAGTATTTGTACACATCACCTTTGAGCAAATACCAAGGTTGGACAACAGAGAAGCCAATGCAATGGCTACTATCACTTCACTACTACAAATTCCAGAGCACCAGGCTCATTATGAATTCCTGGTAGAGCAACTATTTTCCCCAGCCTATGACAATTCGGCATCCCAAGTCATCTATGCCTTAACTGGTTCAGACTCCCCTTTATATGGAACAATATATGAGTATCTTAAAACCAATACCCTACCTATTGACCTATCTCGGAACCAGAAACATAACTTTATCTGGCAAGTTGCCCGTTATACCCTAACTATTGATACTCTTTACTGTCGAGGTCTAGATGGTACTCTTCTTCATTGCCTTGATTGTAATGAATTTGACTCTGCTTTACACAAACTTCACGAAGGTATCTGTGGCACACATTCAAGTTGTCCTACTCTTGCTAAAAAAATTCTAAGAATGGGATATTATTGGCCGACAATGGAAAAAGACTCTTATCAATTTGCAAAGAAATGTCCAAAATGCCAAATCTATGGCAATCTCATACATGCACCAGCACAAGAATTGCAGCCATTTACAACATCTTGGCCTTTCTGTCAGGGGATTAGATTTGGTAGGAAAAATCCATCCTTCCTCGTCAAATTGACACAAGTTCATTATCACTGCGACACAATATTTTACAAAATGGATTGAAGCAGTCCCACTAACCACAGTAATTGGAAAGCAAATTGCCTCCTTCATTCTTAATTATCTGATCTGCAGATACAACATTCTGAGTTCCATCATCACAGACAATGGACGTCCCTTCAAAAATCAGGATGTGCGAGAACTATGTAAATAATTCAAGATCCAACATCGTTTCTCTACACCTTACTATCCATAGAGGAATGGTTAGGCAGAGGCATCAAATAAAACAATATTGAAAATCCTAAAGAAAACAATGAATGATGTCGAAAAAGATTGGCATGTGCAACTCAATCCAGCACTTTGGGCATACAGAACTAGCATCCACACCCCTACAGGAGCTATGCCATATTCATTGGTGTATGGATCTAAAGCAATTTTACCTCTTGAGGTAGAAATCCCATCACTCAAAGTATCTTTGAAAGGCCTCATACCAGATGAAGAATATCGGGTCAATAGATTGCAAGAACTAGAAATTATGGATGAAAAACAACAACATGCCTATACTCACCTCAAAGACTATCAACAGGGCATGTGCAGAAGCTACAACCACAAGGTCATCCCTAGAATCTTCAAAATCGGTGATCTAGTACTCAAAGAAAATCCCAGAAATCAACAGGATCGAGAAAAGAAAGGGAAGTTTGAACCTAACTGGTTGGGTCCCTATGTCATCATATCAGCTTATGGATCAGATGCCTATCAGCTAACCACTTCAGAAGGAGATGTGCTCAATGAACCAACAAACAACATCCATTTGAAGAAATACTATACTTGAGCAGTCTAATGCACAAAAAAGATTAAAAAGACAAAAAAAAAAAAAAAAGATCAAGAAAATACAAAAAGATGCAATAAAAACAACTAGTGAAAACCTGGCAACATGCACTACTTGTGAGAGGATAGTTCCTCTATCTATTCTTGCTATCAAACTTTTGTATCCATAATCAAGCACCACCGACCATTGCCCAACACTCTATCAACATAGCATTATCCAAGACATACTTAGCATAGTCACTGTCCTTGCCTATCCACATATCGTTTCATCATATCCCACCATGAGTTGGTAATCACTGTACATATCCACGTCAGGCAGTAAATTTAGCTAGGGGCAACATTGATCTACATTTCGTCCTATAAAAAAATCAAAACTTGTAGCAGACCAAGAGAATCATGTCAAAACAAACATTCAACAAACACGAGAACCAAACATGGATACACTTAACGGATTCACAACACATGATGGATGATTTTCTGAAGTATAAAATGTTTACATCTTGCATGAAGTTTTGACTATTTTTGCACTTGAATTCTTTTTGAACTATTGGATCCTCTAAAAAAAATTTCTCAATGATGCATCGAGCTAGAGAAAGTATTTAGGACTCCAATATTTTTTTAGTTTTCTGTTAGTGAGGCGATCACTTGTACTATGCAAATACTTGTCTTGAGATGTGATTTAAAGCATATCACTGAAGACATTGTTCCACTTTGCGCATACAAATGGTTTAATCTTGTTTGTTTATATGCAAGCCACACTCAGGTCATCTTGGTTAAATTATACCTCGATGCTTGTGCCATCTTACAAAATAAAAAATCATGTAAATTTTTCTGAGGTTATTATGGTTCAAATATACCATTATGCTTGTATAAATTTTCAACATATCCAAACAGCTCAATGATGATAAACACAATGAAGGCAAAAACATGTGACTATACAAGAATGACAAAAGGAAAAATGAGGATGATCAATTAGTTGCATATCATTTTACAATTAGTCTCACATCATATCATATCATACATATCATTTTCAAGATACATCTCACATCATTATCATATCATACATCTCATTTTCAAGATACATCTCACATCATTATCATATCATACATCTCATTTTCAAGATACATCTCACATCATTATCATATCATACATCTCATTTTCAAGATACATCTCACATCATATCATATCATACATCTTATTTTCAAGATACATCTCACATCATTATCATATCATACATCTCATTTTTCAGATACATCTCATATCATTATCATATCATACATCTCATTTTCAAGATACATCTCACATCATTATCATATCATACATCTCATAATCAACATCATGAATCATACATTCACATCATAATCAAATCAAAAGCATTAGTCTAAGCATTGCATAATCATCATAGAATCATCAAAATCATATATAAAGCATCATCCATCAAACACATCACATGTGGAGCAAAGAAAATGGTGTCGTATATATATATATATATATATATATATATATATATATATATATATATATATATATATAAAATGATCAAGTATACAAAGGATATCATGTCTGTCCCAAATACAACAAAATGTTCAAAATACAATAGAGACGAGGTCTCCCAGGTATGACTATCTCCTGAGGGTGATGACCTTGCGGCAGATGTCCCGACATCTGGATCTCCAGGTGGATCCTGGCAAGTCAGCTCGATCACACCTCTGCTCTCTATCCTTGAACCGGTCTGCCTAGATCGACTAGATCTCATCGCTGTAAAACTAGGAGCTTTGCGCTCCCTGGGCACAAACTCCTCATATAGTCGTTGGTAGTACTCAGCCTCCTTGACTGTATATTGCATCTCCCTCAAGGTATCTCTCATTGAGCCACCAATCGCTGCTCTCTCCAAACCATCTACTCAATCCTCCACTCAACCCAAGTGCTCCAACATGGTATCACGCTCTGTGGTAAGCTATGTAATCTGACGTTGATGCACCAGTAACTGTGTCTACAGATGCTGAACTGATAAATGTAAGGATCTAATCTGAGCATCCTCTCGATGAGTGGGAATCTGAATCTGGAGGGGTACCTGTGTCGTGGTACCCCCTGTCCCTCTCCCTGTCCTCAGCACTGGCGGGGGTAACACATCTGACCTCCTCCTCTGTGTAGGTCATCTAAAATTGTTCGTCCCACCCACCATTGCTATAACCTCCCCTACTCGCCCACCACCACTAGCTCCAATCACCAAACCTCCCCTCCCTCTATCCTCCACTTCTTGCCACACTACTCTCTCACCACGCATCCCTCTATCCCCACCAACTACACCTCTATCTCCTCTCCTCCCCCGATCTCCTCTCCCTACTCTATCTCCACGCCGACCTTGGCCACCTCCTCCACCATCTCTGTCGTCATCACCTCCACCATCCCCACCTACCTCCTCTCCCTCCTCTCTCCGTCTACCTAGCCTCTCGGGCTACTCATCCTCATCGTCATAAAAAACGGGAATCATCTCCTTTGGATCAGATATCTGGGCTACAACACGCGTCATGAAGAGCACTATGAACTCCTCTGTCATCCCTGCATCCACTACCCCGTAAGCATAGTCCCATATCTGGCCAGCTAGGTGCATATACTCCTCCACCACGACAACATTATCAATGGTCGGACCCCACTCTGGCACATCCTGCCTCCATCAAGCATATAAGCTCACTCCCTGTGGAATCCCCTGTTGTCCTCCATACTCTCGTTGAACTCGGCTGTGTAGGAATCTCTCAATCACAAAGGGCGTCTGCCCTATCAAAAATCGGCAGATGTACACATAGGATATCTCCATCCCATCCTCCTCCCACACCTCGCACTCCATATATGGTCTCCAGATGATCATATCAATATCATCAAGCACCCTCCTCCAATGCTCTAGTTTGCCCAGCTTATGCTAGACAACTATCCCCGTATATCCATATGCATAGGCCCCTCCAACTAGCCTATCCCTGTCTGCAAGTGGCCTCGTTGTGGGAATGTGCTCCCACACCCATACCTGTAGCAAAGTAACCCCCACTGATAAGCTATCGTACCCCAGGTATACAACCTGATGAAAATCTTTGTATAGTTTGGCCAACATAGCCGACCCCCATGAAAATTGGCGACCCTGTGTCACCATGCCCTCCAATACCAACCCCCATCCCATTGCCAGTCCCTTCGACCTACGGTCAGGACACAAGAAGCCACTTATGGAACCTGCCAGTACTTAGGGTAGAGGGGTGTAATCTAAATCAATAAACTCCTGCCAGGGGATCTCATATCCATAAATCATATCATCTTGCAAAATCCGACGAAGAGCCTCTATCCTGCCCTCCTCAGTCTACTCATATGGCAAAAGTGCACCTACCACAAGAATCCACAAAATCCGATAGCAATCCTCTGGTGTCACTGTAATCTCACCTATCGCCAAATGAAAGGTGTTGGTGTCACAATGCCACCTCTCTGCCAAAGTTGTCAATAAACCCCAATTAATGATATACCGGGGCATCTCTAATAAAGAGGATAATCCACATCTCTCAATAATGTCCCTATTTGTCTATGTCAATCATGGAATCAAAGACCACAGCCTCGAAAATCGCTCTGGCAATTGCACAACACTAAGCCGCTCCTGTCACAAGCAAAATATGTCCAATATCAGTTCCCCCATCAAATAAAAAATTAATATCAACATCAAATCCATATCAACTTGAAACACTGAAAATCTAATCAAGTTTCACAACAAATCAAAAATTCATATCAACATTAAATCCATATCAACTTGAAACATTGAAAAACAAATCAAGTTTCACATCCATATCAACTTGAAACATTGAAAATCTAATCAAGTTTCATATCAAAATCCACATCATATCAAATCCGTATCAACATCACATTCACGTCAACTTGAAACAACGCAAATCAAATCAAGTTATCTATCAAAAATTTATCAAAACAACACACAATAGACACGCAAATTGACTATTGCACCCATCCAGGAAAAATTGGTAGACACCTACCTATCTTCATTCATCTCAAAAATCCCTCACCAAATCCTAATTTCCACTACATTTTCTGCCTACGCGCTAAATTTTTTTTCTATGCACTAAGCTGCTACCTATGCACTAGCCAAATCCTGCTATGTGATGTCGACTTTACCCTATGCGCTAGAAAACCCCTACACGCTATCCTAATCCAACCATGCACTGAATTTCTAACCCTATGCCCTAGGTTTCACCTACGCGCTATCCTATTCTACCCATGCACAACTCTATTGACCCTATGCGCTAGGTTTCACCTACGGGCTAGCCTTTACCCCCTAAGCGCTAAAAGTGCTCGATGTGCTATCCTAAACTACTTGTGCGCTACGCACCCTAACCCCAATGCTACCCTAGTTTTTTAACACTCTACGCGCTACGGTTTTTAGCGTATGCGCTAGGGTGTGTACCCTACACGCTAACCCATTAAATTCCACAGTAAAAAAATAAAAAATGACCAAAAACGACAAAACAAAAAGCAAAAAGGGGCAAAAATTGACGACTTACCCGTGGTCCATATGTGGTGGGCCTCCGATACCGCCGAATGTGCTCGAATCGATGAGAAGCATAGGGAACCGACATTTTGTCTTTCTCTCCAAATGTCACTTTCTCCAAAGTCAACAAGCACAAATGATCCAAATAAAACCACTTTTCACCTTTTTATAAGGTCAACGGAAATTTGGGTTAGGCGGTGGAACATGTAAATGGCTCATGGTCTCGCTTCTAACCCTAACAAACATCATTATCGAGAGCTAAATCAAATTAACACATTCAACATAGACAAAATTTTAAAAATGTGATGAAATTTATCAACAATTATCAAATTTTCATCTTTTTAATTCATCTCCCGAGGGGGCATTATCAACATCATTTATCAAATTTGGGGCACGCCAAGAACATCTTGATACACGACATCACACTGATCATGATTAAATTTTGACAACACATCAATTTTCTTTGAATCAACATGTGCACACACGTCACTTCAAAGAGGGGAAAAATGTAGACGTATAAAAATGACCACATTCCTAAATGAATATTTAATGTTCATTTTATTCTCATTCCTCTATTTAGTTAAATCTAATTTAATTAAATCATTCACATTCCTCCATTTGAGTAGATAAATTATTCAATTTAAATTCACTTAAGCCTTTCACATAATTTAATTAAATAAATCATTTTATTTAATTAAATCCCTTCTCTCTACTTTTAATTAAATTTACATTTAATTAAATTGTTCACCCCAAATAAATAAATCTAATTTATTTAAATCCTCCACTTGCAACCATAATTGAAATAAAGCAATTTATTTTAATTGAATTCTATTATCCCTCACCCACTTGCATTTTCCTACATCTCCCACTTGCCTCCTAAACCCCCTTCCTAAATTCTTCTAGAACCCATCAAATCCTAATCAATTAGCCTAAATCCTTCAATTATCCCCTTTCCCTAAATTTGAGGAGGTCACTTCTCAAAATTGGAGTAAAGTC